>NC_032025.1:4254387-4254642 GCF_001865875.1 Lupinus angustifolius
GCAGAACACCCATGTGAGCAGTATGCTCATGAAAGACCTTGTGTGTGATAGCTTTTGTAAGAGGATCCGCAATCATGGAGTTAGTGCCTAAATGTTCTATGGAAATCTGTCTACTTTGTACTTTCTCCTTAACAAGTAGGAACTTAATGTCGATGTGTTTCGACTTTTCTGAACTCCTATTGTTGTTGGAGAACAACACGGCTGATTTATTGTCACAATATAACTTTAGTGGTCTTTCAATTCTTTCCACAATCC
>NC_032025.1:4254742-4256604 GCF_001865875.1 Lupinus angustifolius
CATCACCCTCATGTTCCAGGAGAAAGCAAATGTAGTCATCTGGAATTGTATTTCTCCTTTCTCTAGTGGATCTACGCAAAGCTATAGGCTCTTGTACCTCTTGTCCATGTTCTTGAGGGTTTTGAGTTTGTCCTTCATGAATTACTAACTTACCTTGAGTAGGGAAAGTATCGTCAGCTATGTGTTGAGGAGGTTCCAAATTTGCTTCATCAAAAACAACCATATGAATCGCATGTGGAACAGATACGGATTCTTCCTCTAAGACAAAGTTTCTAACCTTATCTTCCCCCTCAAACTCAATATCCTCAAAGAACGTGGTTGTACCCGTCTCAAATATGGATTTCAAACTTGGGTCATAAAATTTATAGCCCATTGATTTTTCGGAATAACCAATAAAGTAACTGCTCACTATACGAGAGTCCAATTTCTTTTCATGAGGCCTATAAGGTCTTGCCTCAACTGGACATCCCCACACATGAAAATGCTTTAGACTTGGCTTTCGCCCAGTCTAATGCTCAAGGTGTTTTAGCAGTTGCCTTAGTTGGTACCCTATTAAGAATATAAGCTGCTGTCTTAAGTGCCTCTCCCCAGAGTCATTATGGTAAGGTAGAGTGACATATCATACTCCTTACCATGTCCTTAAGAGTCCAATTTCGTCTTTCAGACACACCATTCATGATAGGCGATCCTGACATAGTGTACTGTGGGACTGTACCACATTCCTCTAGGTATTTGGCAAAAGGCTCTAGACGTTGTTCACCCGAACTGTTATATCTACCGTAGTATTCACCACCACGGTCAGATCTGACGCACTTAATCCTTTTGCTGAGTTGAATTTCAACTTCAGCCTTAAAAGTTTTGAACACGTCCAATGATTGGGACTTTTCATGAATAAGAAAAATGTATGCATAACGAGAATAATCGTCTATGAATGATATGAAGTATCGTTGACCATTCCAGGAAGCCATAGGGAATAGCCCGCAAATATCCGTATGTATCAATTCTAAGACGTCTGAAGCTCTATATGCACCATATTTTGATTGTTTGGTTTGTTTTCCTTTTATGCATTTAACACAAACATTAAGGTTTGTGAAGTCAATGGAATCCAAAATCCCATCTGACACAAGACGCTCAATTCTCTTTTGATAAATGTGACCCAAGCGCTTGTGCCATAATGCACCTGAATTATTATTTTCAATCTTACGCTTAGTACCACGTGATTCCACATTCAGGGTTTCGCTATAATCAGTTATGATATTCAACATATAAAGGTTGTCATTCAACATAAGTGAACCAGTTCCAATAACATTTGAATTTAAAGACAATTGAACCGAATTGTTTCCAAATGAACAACAATAACCAAATTTGTCCAAATAAGAAACATAAATCAAATTCCGTCTAAAAGATGGTACAACAAAGATGTCTTTCAAATCCAAATAGAAACCAGTACATAATAACAACCTAAAATGCCCTATAGCTTCCACTTTTACCGATTTCCTATCGCCAACCCAGATGTATCTTTCAACATGATTAGGCTTTCGGTAGCTCAGACAACCCTGTATTGAAACACTGATGTTAGAAGTTGAACCAGAGTCTAACCACCAGGTGTTTCCACGTACTGAAGTTAAATTGACCTTAGAACAGACCAAAGCAAGAAATGTACCTTTCGTAGCTAGCACTCCAGGCGTGATACTTTACACATTTATTCTTTTGATGTCTAGTTGCTTTGCAAAAGAAACAGACATCATCCTGCTCCTGTTTCTTTTGCATTGGACCCTTAATAGCTTCAATCTTGGGCTCCGAAGTGATTTTCTTTTTGCCATTGTCTTTAGAGGTAGTAACATAATGGGCACTTTCAGTCA
>NC_032025.1:4256704-4285658 GCF_001865875.1 Lupinus angustifolius
ACCTCAAGCTTAAGGGCCTTAAGTTTTGAAGCAATGTTGGACATTCCCATAATGTATTCCCTTATGTTTCCCTTGCCTTGACACCTCATGGAAATCAAGTTATGTAACATAGTACTTGTTTTCGCCTTATCGCTCTTTGCAAAGCGCTTTTCAATCTTAGTAAGGAAATCTTTGGCACTATTTATCTCCTCCGAGATAGTACCCCTAAAGACCTCTGGAATGCCGCGCTTAATGATCATTAGACTCATTCGATTAGAGCGATCCCACTTCTCATAATCCTTCCTCTCTTCAGAGGCACTGGATTCCAAAGGAGAAGGGGGTTGCTCTACCCTTAATGCATAGTCCAGATCTTTCCATGTTCTCTTTCCAGTCCTAAAATTTTTCACCATTAAGGACCGGAACCGAATTCAAATTTGCAGATATGGAAGCAATTGATGTAGCTGATTTAAACAAAAGACAAAAATATTAAAATATGCTCACAACTTAAAATTATCAATGTGCTTAAATAATGGTGTGTCCAAATCAAGATACCTAGCGCACCATCAATATCAAGTCTTTGGACAGTGATATCAACTGCAAGTGGTACTCTTGTTGTAATGATCAAACATTCATAATAAGACATGTCAACTGACGAATCCCTCTTTGGATTGATTCATCAATCACATATTTAAAAACTTTAGAATTATAACATGTTTATCATCACAGGTGTGTATGATCTTCGGCCAAGTATCAGCTTTCCTTTGGGCCAGCTAATACTCGTATGAATGACCATACACACTTACATCCAATATTCCTCATGAGTTATGTCCATGAAAGATGTCACTTTGGCGACATTTCACTTCATTTGGTTTACCTGAAATGATAGACAACCTTAATGGACAACCAAATAACAATTAAAACCAATGCACAAAGATGTCAAAGGCTTATTAAATCTTAAATTTTCCCAAAAAAAAAAAATTCTTAGGAAATAGTATTCTCGCTTGGGCCAGCATACTCTCGCTTGGGCGAGGGATTTCTCGCTTGAGCAAAAAATATACCATGCTTTTCCTAATTCTCGCTTGAGCGCGAGCACAACGACAGCACACAAAAAGTGCGATTTCTGCATCGTTTTTCTCCAAAAATTCAAGAAAACAACAGAAAAACATTGATTCATTATCGAATCAATGTATATGCACATGGAAAACAATCAATCTCTTATCCTAATCGATCCATGGCATGAATAAAGCATCAAAACCCCAAATTAATCCTAATTTTTGGGGAAGAACATGAAAACCTAATTTCACACATGAATCAAATTGGGATGACTCTGATACCACTTGTTGGAGAATTTCTCCATCCGTAATCCTTAGATTGAATGCGGAAGTCCTTATGGTCATGGCTTCGTTCCGATAACCTAATGGTTATGCCCATACACAAACCCATATGGAACGACCATGATCCAAACCGAAGAAACCCCAAATGATTTCATGGTGAAGATGAAGAACATACCTTGTTGAGCCATTTCCAGAATCTCGAAAGTATGGGGGTGCGATGATCTTCCAGATGTTAGAGCACTTGATGGTTTTCCTTATGCTTTCTCTAGAGGGGAATGAGAAAGCTCTCTTGAGTTCTTTTGCTTGATGGTGAGAGAATGCCTAATGTGAGGAGAGAGTTCTTAATTTATAGAGTGGATGACTTGATAGTGTTTTATCCCTTATGGATAACACTATCATAATCCACCCTTATTATCATCAACCCTACACCTTAATAAAACTTGTTGCTCTACAAATTGGGACCATAACCCATAAAAGTAACCCCGTAGTGGTTACTACTTTAGTTGCAATAATTCTGTCATCAAATCAGAAATTTCCTAAAGGTATCTACACTTATTATTATTTCATGACACATATGCCCTTAGCCACCAAATTAATTACTGAAGATCATTTTATATTTTGGTTAATTACATAATGACCATAACACAATTACAGAATTATATTTGTGACCCATAATTGTCAAAAATTCTAACATATAAATTTTACTTATTTTTATGTTATTAATTTGTTGATCATATTAGTTATGGTTGAAAACAAAATCATACCTAATGGTTAAATTATAAAACTGATGAATCGATATTCATACACGTATGATATAGCAATTATAATAATTATGCAAACATATTAGTCAAAACTAATCAAAATTTATCAACCTTTATTTAAACTGTATCAATCATATTGACACATTTTCCTTTAAAATTACAAAATATTTAATAAAAATGAATTAATTTACCAAAATGTTGGTATGGGATTAAACACACAATCATTAACTTGTGTTTATACTTCTAAATTCAATCTACCACCATGTCATACATTTTATCTTAACAAATGGTGTAAACTAAAGTATTTATCACAATCTTCATTACTTTTGCAATATTAATATTAGTATAACATATATGTATATTTAGTTTGACCGATATGCAATTTAATTAGTGAAAAATATACATGTAATACTTTTATGTTACCAATATATTGATGTATTACCAGCGGATGTTGGTTCAAGTGGTACATGTTTGATTCCCCTTAAGCAATGTCTCAGGTTCGAGTGTTGTAGATAAAAAATATTCGCTAGGAAAGTTTGCTCCACATATCTGTGGATGTTCCCGACTCGAACATCATTATCTCCGGTGTGATGATACTTGTGGGAAACCAAAAAAATATATTAATGTATTTTTATTCATTTAACAATTTTTAAATATTACATATTTACTTAAAAATTGGAAACAACTTTGAAGAATCCTACTAATTAAAATTATATGTTTTTTTTTTACTTTTTGATTGAATTATTTAAATGGTTTTTATATTACTGTTGATCATATTTAAATAAATATGAGAAAAAGATGTATGCATCGACAATATAATAATTTTTATATTCTCACTATATCATTTACCATTTATTTTCAATTATTATTAACTCTTAAATAAAAGTAATATAAATTAATAATGTATGATACACTGACTGTGTATAAATCTTTACACCATCCATTTATATCTATTACTTGTGACATGTGAAATAAATTTTCAATAATATTCCTAATTATCAAATAAGACAAGTATTAAATGTTGTTTTAATATTTTGATTGTATTTAAAAGAGTTAATTACACCGACACCCCTGAGTTTTAGCGAAACTATATGAACCACCCATCACTTTTCTACACCTTCACAAACCTACCCTAGTTTTTATACTTTCTTTACAATGATCACCCTTACATGAGAAATAAGTGTAATCTTTTAACCAAAAAATATGATAAATGCAATTAAGTTAAACAAAATATGATATATTGTGAGGAAAAATCCAAATAATATACAAATCAATGTATATTTATTATTTTTTGTTACAAAATGCATCAACAATTCTAAAGAGATATTATTTAAATCGCTCTTATACTATATCGTAACGAACCAAAAATAATAAAGACGTATCGACTCATATTATTTGGACTTGTCTCCACAATATTCCATGTTTTGTTTAATTTAAGTGCATTTATCATATTTTTTGTTCAAAAAATTACACTTATTTCTCATGCGGAGGTGGTCAGTGTAATGAAAGTATAAAAATTAGGGGGTTTGTGTAGGTGTAGAAAAGTGAGAAGTGGTTTGTGTAATTTCACTTAAACTCAAGGAATGTCAGTGTAATTTACTCTATTTAAAAAGTTCATTTATTACTTCCCTTTAGTTAAAGTATTTACCTAACCTAACATTTGAGGCTTTTATGAGAAAATCTTAAATAATATTTTCATTATTCTCCCTAATTATCAAATAATATTAAATACTTTTATCATTTTATTTTGACAATTGTATTTATTGCAATATTATGAGACTCGAGCTAGACATCAAAATGGGAGAGGTCCTGTATAGGTTCTAACCGATTTATCCGGTTAAACCGTTTGGTTGAACCGCACAACACCATATATATGAGAAAAAAATTGAATGCACAGATAATGTATGAATTTTATATATTATTACTGTCTCATCCAACGTTCATATTTAATTGTCATTGTCTTCTTAAAAAAAAATCAAAATGAATTGTGGATGATATAATTATTGTGTATATATTCGTACATTTACAATACATATATATTACACTATATATATATATAAAGATATATATTATAATTAATGATAGCATGCTAATTGGTAGCCTTATTTTTTCTTGGGCAACATGTGATAGTCCTAGACTAGTAGGCCTTAGGTTTAATAATTTAATGTATGTATAATGTGTAACATCTAGACTATATTATCTTTTATAGAGATATTTAGTGTGTTTTCTCTTTGTGGGTAGAGTTGTTTCATCTTCCCATTTATCTCTATCTCAAGTCTCAAAACTCAACAATCTCATATATACAATATACTTAATACCTCCATTCTAGAGTTTGCTCTAGCACCAACACATAGAAACAATAACAAAGCTCACAACACAAAGAAGAAGGCATAGAGAAGTTAACCAAGCTCACGACAAAGAGAAGACGAAGACACAAAGAAGTTAAGATTCTTGAGTTTGAGTCTTTGAGAGTTAATGGAAGGGTTTTTAAATCGCATATTTGATTTCTAGGAGAAGGGTTTTAAATTTGCAGGGGAAGGGTTTTTTAAGTATTCCCTCTTAACTTTGCAAATCATCCGGTTCAACCATCCGGGTTATTCCGGTTTTAATGCATTTTTATTAGAGAACTACCTAACACGTGTAGAAAAAGAAACACATTGTATTTTTAAGAACCAGCATAATTAATAGTACACAAAATAAATGTTAACTGGCTTTGTGTTATTAGTGTCTTTATCATATTTAACTTTGTTTTATGTTGCGCATATTACATAAAATTTTCAATAATATTGCTAATGGTTTCATAAAGACTCTTAGTACACTTCTTCAACCTTGAAGATCTCCATGTGATTATAAATATAGATGTAAAACTAGTAATGCATGTTAGCCCACCTGCTTAATATTTTTTTACGAGTATGTGTTAAGTGCATAAATGTTAATGAAATGTGTATGATTTTGGGGCACTTTGTGTGGATTTATGATATAATTACATATAATTCCCAATAATCTAGCAATCTTGTATTGTTTATGAATTTAAGTAATTATTGTCGTTTGCAGGTAAGAAATGATTAAAAAAGGAGGAAAAAGAGAGAAGAATATGTTTTTGACAGCACTAGCCTCGCCCAAGCGAGGTAATGGTCGCTCAAGCCATAATTCTGAGAAAAATCACCAGAAAACACTGGTACCCCTCGCCCTAGTGAGGGAGCCTCGCTCAGGCGCTATTTTAAGACAAAAAACCTCATGCTTACTGTTTCTCCCTCGCCCGGGTGAGGTGTTCAGGCATGGAAATGCAACTTCTCTCGCTCAAGCGAGAGATCTGTCGCTCAAGCGAAAATATTTGCTGAAATTTACTCTCTCGCTCGAGCGAGAGACCATAAGTCTGGAACAAATATAAGCGGTTACGAAAAGTAGAGGGGGGTTATCCAACCATTTTCCAAGCTTTTTCACACGATTTTAGGGAGAGAAACACTAGAGAGGAAGGGAGAAGTCGTGGGAACGACTTTAGATCCGGAATTTCTTGTATTTCTCATGATCAGAGTGTTGTAATGGCAAGGATGAGTGGCTAGTTCTTCGTAGTTGGGAATCAAAATGTAATCTTTTTACCTTTTGTACTCCTGGATTCAATTCTATATTAATGTTGTTTGATTTTGGAAAGTTTATCCCTGGTTTATTGCTTGATTTCAATTAGCTACTGAATTCATGATTTAAGGTTCAAGTTTAACTGAGAAGTTAAACTAGATACCGGATTTGGTTGGATTGTCTTTCTTGCTACATAATTGATATAGGAATGGATAATGATATAGGAATTGCTTTTACATTTGATTTTAATGCTAGTTAATCATCTGATTATCAAAGGAATTAGTAATTGAGTGATTACCTAAGAATTTTACAATCACGGGACTGATGTAATTGATTTATGAAAAATGTGTATCAAATTCAGTAACTTCACAAACTATTAGGAATTGAATCTATGGATGTCAAAAGGGAAAAATAGATGAGTTTCGATCCCAACCCTTTTATTTTATTATCTTCTATTGTTATTTCAATTTGATTATTTCTAAAAATCAATGCAAATTTATCAACCAAATCTTGTACATTGTTGCTCAATTGACTCTTGTAAGAATTAGTATAAATCCACTCCACTCCCTGAGGACGATATCCCGGTATTTTACCGGATTTTATTACTTGTACGATACGGTACACTTGTCGTTACATAAATATCTAACAACATGACATATAAATTTTAATCATTTGTCTGGTTTACCATGCATTTGTTGCACATTAACATTTGTATTGGGTAATATGTGCTATCTGGCAAGTGTAATGTAAGAAATAAATCAAATCAATTATGATATATTATAATTTAATGTCTCAACAAAGTTTTTATTTACATTTTTTCTCTATGATTACTTTATTTAATTTTTTATGTTGCGTATATTTTTTTTCTTTTTGTATTATTTATAAATGTCTATGCATTACACATAGAGTTTAAAATCTGTGCACTGACAGTGTAAAGTTTTTTACACTGTCAGCACATTGTTCACCATTGATTTGTATTACTCTTATTTAAGAGTCAATGCTGGTTAAAAAATTAATGATGACAGTGTAAAAAACACTTACACTGTCGGTGTATACATATTAAATCTTTACACATATGCCCATTACCCAATTTTAAAATGTGCATAACATATAATTTTGTCCATTAAGACAATTCAAACATGCCTACTTGTGCTTAAATTTTGTATTAATATGTAGGCACAAGCATAACTACATGTCTTATCCGTCATAAATATGAACAAGGTAGATATGTGGGTCGTCCACTATTCAATTTAAAAAATAAAATAAAAAATATACTAGTTCAAAATCAAATAAAAAATTGAAATATAACACTTAATAATTAGTATCATAATATCAACAAACAGCTTGCCATTCCCATGTGAAAAGTCCACATGCGAAATTGACATTTTGGGCAGAAATTTTGATATCATGAGTAGTTTTTCCATGCCCTACTCGTCTAGTAATTGCAGGCGGATGAGATCGATACACATAGTCCAAATTATTGTCAATGATAATTTCAAATATTTTCATCTTTCATCCAACTATCCCATGGCTAATTCACAACATAATTAAGGTTCAACTATTCAACCAAATGTAAAGAAAGTGCTCTAAAATTCATGTGTAACTATAACAATATATACTTATCTAAGGGATGCATATTGAATTTTAAAATAAAAAATAAAGTAATAGATATAGAAATTACTTGTGACGAATCCTACCTAAGATTAAGACTTGTTTTTTTGTTGTATAAAATTTACATGTATAAGGGACATATTGCCAACTAAGGTTACTAGTCTCCATTTGTTCATATAGGTAGGCCAAGAGCTTGCACCTAGTTCCACCTCACTTCAAATGACATACCTTAATTTGAGGCAGCAAAAAAAAACGTGATAATAAATATACGTACCTTAATTGTTGAGGGTGTTAAACAAAATGCAAGAGTTGTTCAATCGGGGAGCTTGAGATGAGAGTGAAGGATGAGGTAGGAGGGAGAGCTGGATTTTAATTAGGCACAAGAGAAATGAGGAAAATAATATATGTTATATTTTATTTGACCTTTATTATAAGATATCATACAAAAGCTTTGTGTGATTATATTTTTCAATTTCTATAAAGCTTTTATTATTTTTTATTTTCGTTGTCTAGGCTTTAATTCTAGTTTTCATTAAATAAACCAATAATTCATATATATATAATATGGTAAAAATATTAATAATCGTTGACTTGCCATATGCAATTAACGTTAATAAACATTAGTTAAGATTTATTTGAGTGTATCTTTTTTTGCTATTACCAAATGTATTTTTTCGGCTTTTGATACGAAATTAACCCATTTTAAAATATGTGATTGATTACTCATTTCAATAAATGTCATTCTTAGGAATTAAATGTTAATTTTTTTATCATTTTAAAGATCTAATGCAGCTTTGTACGTGTAAACCAACGTTTAGAAGCTAGTAACCCAATAATAATTTAAACTAGCAGTGTACCCGTGCACGGGTCGCTTCTTTGTTTATGCATAATGCAAATATAATATACATATACTTTCTTTATAGTATTGAAACATTATATTTCACATTCATATAGGTGCAATATTAACATTGATTTTTGAGTGTATATGTAGAATATTAATAATTATAAATGTGTTTGTATAAGCATTTATTTGTTGAAAGTGTGATTATAGAAAATATTTGATTCTTAAATAACTCAATAAATAAAATTCAAATTGTATTAGATAATATCTCACCACTATATTCTCTATATAAAATTATAAATATAAGGAGTTATTTTTGCATCATATTTTTTGTGATTACGTTTATAAGTATCATATAAAGTCATAAGGATTTTTTAGCATATATCTTAAATGCTTATGTTTTATTTTAGATTAATGTTCATTGTGTATAAATATTTGAATATATTTTTAGCATTCAAATATTGTATAATTAAATGTTATTTATTTGATTATGTTTTAGCTAATAATCATTGTATGAAAATAACTCACAAATTAAAAACACACTAAGTTAGGATATGACAGATATTTTTTCTGATAAATTTAATCAAAATAATAAAAAGAGTCTAATAATTGATTTGTTATATTACTAATTAAAATACATATATTTTTCATGAATATATATACCATTGTTATCTTTTAATTAAATAATATAATGATAGTAATTAAATACATGGACCCGTGCATTCGCATGGCTAAAAACACACATGTTACCCGTACATTCGCATTACTAAGAAAACACATGTTACTCATGTATTCGCATAGTTAAAACGCACATATTACTCATACATTCATATTATTAAGAATATACATCTTACTTGTGTATTTGCATGTTTAAGCACATAAGAAAAATAAATTGATAATTTTTAATTTGAATTTTCTACAATTAGTATTAAATTATTATTAACATATAAAATATATAAAAAGAAGGAAGGAAAAAATGTGAGGAGGAGGTGACATGTGACATGAAGAAAAAAACAATGACTATTACTTTTTAACATAACAAAACATAGATGTTGTAAACACTCAATTTTAGTGGGGTAGCGACATGAACCAATCACTAATTAATATTAAATTATTATTAGCATATAAAATATATAATATATAAAAAGTAGGAAGAAAAATACGTGAGGAGGAGGTGACATGTGGCATGAAGGAAAAAATGTAAGGATAAAATAACATGTGGCATGAGGAAAAGAGAGAGTGACATGTGGCATGAAGGAGTTTTTTTTATTACATTGTTAATAGATTTATCAATACTCACAAAAAACTTGGAGCATCTAAATGAATATTTAATACTCTGCACCTCAATGGAATAATCCTACCGCCAAGCCCTAAACAAATAAAAACAAAAGGGAACACAACTTGAAGCCTTTCTCTTCTCATTCCCACACATTGACCACTTTACCCCAACTTGTTTCTTCTCTCTTCTTTTCTCTTCCCCATCTTAGGGTTTTCTACGCTCCTTCTCTTTCTTTCTCCTCTCTCGAACCATATCCAAGTTTCACTTTTTTCACATACCCTTTTCTATTTTCTTCCAATAACTCATAGTCCCTCCAATTCAAGTTCAAATTTTCTCAATCCCCCTTTCCTATTACCCTTTTTTATTTGTTTCCGTTTTCGAACGAACCCTGAGAAAATTCCATTTTCTCGTTTTATTGTTCCGTCTTGGATTTGGATTTTCGATCTGCTGGTAAAAGATTTTGGGGGATTTTATGAGGCTGATTCGGTTTTCTTGGATTTGAATTTAGCTCGTAAAAAGGGTATGTTTTCTGCTTCTTACCTAGGTTCTATGGTTAATTTTGGTGCTGTTGGTGGCATTGATCTGTATATTGCTTCTATTTCTGATAAAGGGTCATGCTCTAATTGATATTCAAATCAGAAACTCTGGGTGTTCATTGCTCAGTTTAGGGTTTGCTTGACTTCAGGGATGCTTAGATTATAGCTCAAGTATGGTTTTTTGAGGTTTTATATATTATAATTGTGAAGTTCTTCAGGTTGTTACATGAGTTTGATGGTGTTTTAGTTTGAATTTTGAATTTTTTTGGGTGCCATTGGAATCTCATGAATTGGTTTGTTTCACTGGAAAGGGAAAGAAACAAGTGGTAATTTATTTTTGGAGTAAGTGTGATTTTGGGTTTGTTTCTTCAAATGAATAACTCCAAAAACAGGAACAATGATAGTTTGGGTGTGAACAAAATGGGAAAGAATATAAGGAAGAGTCCTTTACACCAGCCCAATTTTAGTAATAATGCTGCTAGACAACAGCCTCAACCTCAGGTTTACAACATCAGCAAAAATGATTTCAGGGATATTGTTCAGCAGCTTACTGGATCGCCTTCGCACCACTCACAGGATCATCCACCTAGACCTCCAAACAATCCACCCAAACCGCAGAGTATGCGTCTTCAAAAAATTAGACCTCCCCCATTAACACCTATCAATCGACCACACATGCCCCCGCAAATGCCAGTATACACAGCCCCTCCCCCAATGCCTTACAATAATGCCATACCTAGACTACCTGCTCAGTTTGGACAGCTGTCTCCTAATCCTTTGCAACCATTAACGCCGGGAGATCTATGGGCTAATACTGCTGAATCACCCATCTCTGCTTACATGCGTTACCTTCAAAATTCAATGAATGAACCAAGTCCCTGGGGTAACCAAGTTCACCCTCAACCACACCCACATCAACACCCTCAACCTCCCCCACATCAGCACCCTCAACCACATCCACAACAACACCCTCAATCCCAAGTACCAGGCAATGTCCGGCCTCAACCACCTTCATCTGCTTTGCTTCCTAATCCTCCCATTCCTGCATTTCCTTCTCCAAGATTTAATGGTCCTATTCAACGTATGAATGCTAATAACCACCTTTCAATGCCTAATCTTCCTTCCCCACAAACAGGTGGCCCTCCCCCTTTACTTTCTCCTACCTCTCAATTCCTCATGGCTTCTCCAACTGGTTACATGAATTTGCTATCCCCTCGGTCACCTTATCCGCTGCTGTCACCTGGCATTCAATTTCCTTCTCCCCTTACACCTGGTTTTCCATTCTCACCCATTGCACAATCAGGGATTTTTGGTCCTGGTCCTCAACATCCACAGTCTCCAGGCATTATGTTTCCATCATCTCCTTCAGGGTTTTTCCCCATGCCAAGTCCCAGGTGGAGAGATCACTAGTCTTTCAATTCTGTGCTTATTGAGGGTGGTTCCTTCTATCTAGACTAATCTTAGTCTTGTTCATTGGCATGTAATGTACAATCAAGTTGTAAGAGTTCTTTTTGGCTTTTTGTAGTGTTTGCTTCTGATTCCTTTGGTTCTCTTTTTTGTTGATAACGATAATGGTTGCAATCCTTTTACTTTGACAAGTTTTACATTAGGCTACATTTTGAAGTTCAGACAACTCAATTGGACAGCTGGACAGGAACTGTAAGATGAAAGACTGATCCTTGTCGTGAAGGGAAGTAGTCATGTAGGATTACGGACAATGTTTGTGATGTAGGTTAGGTCATGTTCTTTTGTGTAATATAATATATTATTATATCTTAAAGTGCATAGTTAATTGAATGTTATCTTTCCTGTGGAAGGTCTTCAATAATTGAATGTTTTCTTTCCTATGATGTGTAATACTAGAATTTGGATATTTATTCTAGTATTATGATTTTGCTTGGATAGCGCCATTTAATCATCTACTTTTGATCATCCCTTAGACCCTTATTTTCCACTTCTTCCTTTGGTTGTTAAATAACTTATGTACCTCACATAATATGCCCGCTTACACGCAAACTTGTAAGTTGTTAATGACTTCATTTTATCTGATTAGGATATGTTGCTGTCCTTACACCATCCATGCACTTCATCTAGGACTGGGTTTAACTATTTTTGCTATACCTTTCTCCACCTTTGCTCTTCAACAACTCTGTTTGTTTCTTCTCATCCGATGTCATCCTCCATTACATGCACGAATCTGAGTTTTTAATCCTCTTCTACTATTCTAACATAGAAAAAAGTAGCTTTGTAATTATTATTTTAACTCTACTTTTACCTGGATGGAGAAACATGTAAAATGCATTTTGGACATGGAATATGGAATCTAAGTCGATTGGGTATGCCAACTTTTACTATGGTGTGAAATGCTAATTTTTATGTCAGGGTACCCTATATTACTGACTGCTATAATTTTTGTAAATTTTAATTTGAACAGGTTTTAATGAATAGCATTCAATGACAAATTGGGTAGGTTTTATGAACTACCATTGATGCTTCAGCATCTCTGTAGACATCAATTTTAGTTGTGCATATTTCTGATGTTAGTCACCAATTACTAAATTGATGGGGTTTGGCCTAAATGCAGTTCTAGTTGAAGGGGTTAGGTCACATGGTCAAGAAATTACAACTTCAATTATTTGATTTTAACATCTAATAACTTAATAATAATTTTTTTAGAATGAAACAGGTTGTGGGATAGTGCATGTTATCTCAATCCCGCATTTGCTTAAACTATACCATTTTATAGTGATGATATAGGTCATAGTCTGAAAATGCTTCATCTGGTTTGGATTTTTGCACACACAAGTCAACTATTTAGGTTGGTTGCATAATTATCGGTTATAAATGTATCTCAATCAATTCTTTGAAGTTTGAACAAAATACTCATGACTTATAGTATGAAATGTGTAGTGATTCAAGTATAGTTATAGGAAAGAGCCCTGCCTCATTTATGGTTTAGGCATATTTGGCCCAAGCCATTCGTCATCTTTGAATAGTCAAGGTTTGATCATACCGATCTTCCAAAATGAAGGTTGTAAATTTTGATAATTCAGCATCAAATTTATGTTAAAACACTTTCAATTTTGGAGCTGCGACAGGTAGTTGATTAACCAGCAATTTCTATTGTCCAGTAATGAATATTCTTAAACTATGCTTACAAACAAAATCAAATCAAAAAAATAATCCCTTCCAATAGTATTGTTGCAAAATTATAGTGTAGTTGGACAAAAACAAGATAAGACATGTTGCAATCAAATTATCGAATTTATTTTAGGTTTCTGTATGTTTCAAAAATTTGTTTTTGTCCATGAAAATTATGTATCAACACCATATTGGTCATGTCAGCAATTGGTATGATGCGTCTGAACAATTAGTATGAACATGTCATATGTGGATTATAATACGTAAAGAAAATTTATATGGACTAAAAATAAAAGTTCACTAACCAAAACTTTATTTAACCGTAACATTATATAAAGTTGTAACAAACTGTGGTTAACACTATTGTTTATACTTTTTATATTCTCAAATTTTTGTGTTAATGTATAACATTATATCCTTTGTAGATAGATATATAGAAAGATTTTATAGTTAATATGAATAAGGAAAAAATTTCATTTAAATCAATATAGTCCATCTATGTGGATTTCATTTTTTAGGGAGAAAGATATCTTTCATATGAAGTAGCATTTTGGTTTATTTTTTTTCAGCTGCCCTTTGGTGTATGTTTGGTTCAACTTATTTTTTTTATAGCTTATGCTTATTTTTTAAAAAATAAGTTGAAAATATAAACTATGTATGTTTGGCAATCAAATGAAATTATAAACTTATATTTTTTTTTTAAAATTAAGCAAAAAGTATAAGCTCTAAAATCATGGGCTGATTTATCGTTTGTTAGCTTATTTTTTTACAATTTTTTACTTCCCATTTTACCTCATTATATTTTATCTCTAGTGTCCTTCTTACTCTTTCATCAACCAGAATAATTCTTCACAACATCACCCAAGCTCATAATTCTCATTTTCCTTAATTTTTTTATCACCACCAAACTATATTACTCCTCATAACTCTTCCTTTCCTTCCTCTCTATCATCACCTGCCTCCATAACTCCCTATAACATAATAATGGGAGCACATGATGGGAAGGGAGAGCACATGATGCTAGAATTTTTTATGAAGCACTCCGGAGTATAAACTTAAAATTTCTACATCCTCTCAATGGTTTGATAATCAATTTCCTTCAATAGTTTCATTTTAATTAATAATTTTTGTAATCCAACTAATATTATTGACTTCTAATTTCTCTTCATATTTTTAATTGTTTGTCAGGTAAATATTATTTGGTAGATGCTTGCTATCCAACACTCCTAGAAACTTGGGACCATATAAATGTGAGCGATATCATTTTCTTGAATTCAAGTGAGCTACTGAATTTAATAGTCAGAATGAAGTCTTCAACTATCATCACTCTAGCTTAAGGAACACCATAGAAAGAACATTCAATGTTTGGAAGAATAGATTTGTACTTTTACGTTGCATGTCCAAATTTAAATATTCTACTTAGGTCCAACTAGTTATTATTGCTATAATGACAATACATAATTTTAGTAGGCAAAATAGCATATCAGATTGTGGATGATCATAATGACGATATACTAAATGTTGATGATGATCCTACCAATGATGATAGTGATGATCTTGCTGAACATATAGATAATACATCTTCTAAGCACATGTGTATTGTTCGAGATTCAATTAGGGATGACATTATTAAAATTTTTGTATAAAACTTGACATTTGTGTATTATTTATTTTGATTGTGTAATTCAAGTTTAACAACTTCTATTTAATTTTATATCATGTTGTTTTTTAATATTGATATTAATTTTTATATTGTATTTTATTTAATATGTTTTTTAGCTTTTGTTATGCAATATTAAAAAATAAAAAAATTATAGTAAAAATATATATGGTGATAAATATTAAAAAATGTATATTTAAAAAATGTAAAAGATAAACAAAATAATCATAACATAAACAAATAACTTCATATCCCTTTCTGTAATGTAAAATAAGCTTTCTACCTTAACCAAACAAAACATATTAGTTTATATTTAGTTTTTAGCTAAGGTATTCAAACATAATCAAATTATTATAATCTTAATTGATTATAATCTCACAATTTATAATCTCATTTTATAAAACTGAAACTATAAACTGATCGAATTTATTTCTTTTTAGCTATCCTTCAAATACTGGTTGAGTTTCTACACCTTAATTGAGCAACCGTATAGTTGATTTGACCCAATAACAACTTCTAAGCTCAATTTGACTAAACACCATTAATAACTTAACTTTAACTAAGCTAAAATTCATAAGCTATATTTGGTTTTGGCAAGTGTTTATGATTGATCTATTCACTCATTAGTCTATTGTTTCAACTCAACAACTTTATTGTGGAAACATAGGGTATATATTAACAAAACCTTAAAAAGTTTCCGCCTAATTTTTAATAAGAAGATACGGCAAACAATTAAATGCAAAGCTCTAATCAAGTTGATGGCATAGTAATTTCCAAGCTATGAACAAGCATGAATTGCAGTCTCTCGGTCCTGGTTCTAGGCTACACGGATAAGTCAGGCCCTTCTCAAAGTTGTGGGCACAGTACAAAAATGATTCAACTTTAGAGAGGCCCCACAAAAAACGAAAGATCCTATTTTATAATCGAATGAGCATTTTGGTGGCGCATCATGCTCAAATTAGAAAAGAGGGAAGGTGTAAGGAGCTCATATGGAAATAACAACCCATATGTGGCTGAAGCACGAAAAGTAATGGAAAGGGGGCAGCGAGGGAATATTTCGGTTACAAGGGCTGACGATTCATTGGTGAGAAGGAGGAGCAAGAGAGGGAGAATAACTAACTTTCAACTAAGGGACTTCCACGTGAGGGAAAAAGGGTATATGTAATCTTTTCCTCATGAACTCTTTCTCAAATATCTTCTTCTTCCTTTTCCTATTCTCTTCTTTAATTTCCCTTTAATTCAGATATAGATAATGTAATGGTTGCTAATCCTCCTTAGTTCATACACTGGGAGTGAAATTTTCTTGTTAATATCAATAACACAACAACCTGTTTCTTTTCTATTTGAAATCTGCTATTAGGTGTCATAACAATTTGGTACTTTCATTGTCTCCATGGTAGAAAACACAAGAATGAAAACAATGGATTCCTTGCTATTTTAGCTCAATGAATCAATGTATGCCATGGTGCAACCTCAACTTGCTCAGCTTACTGACACCGTCGCAAACCACAGTGTTAGCATCACCGAGACATCAGCTTCAATGCAACGCATGGAGGCCATGTTACAAGCCTTGCTCCAGACAGTAAATACAACATGCTCCTCTTCTCAAAGTGCTGGTAATGCACATTAGACTTCGTAGAGGACCCCATTCCAAACACGTAATGTCAAATTGGAATTTCCCAGATTTGATGGCACACACGCCTTAGAGTGGATATTCAAGGCTAATCAGTTCTTTGATTACTATGAGATTCACGACCCAGACCGCTTAACCATCGTCGCAGTTCACATGGGTCAATCGGTTATTTCGTGGTTTCAGATGCTTCAACGGACCACACCATTTTTGTCTTGGTCCAATTTGACTCGTGTTATTGAGCTTGAATTTGGGTCCTCATCTTTTGATCGTCCTCGCGCCTCCTTATTCAAGCTACACCAAACTGGGTCACTCAATGCTTACTACATAGAATTTACGACGCTTGTAAATAGAGTTACTAGGTTGGATCAGGATGTCGTGATTGACTGTTTCATTAGTGGGTTGCAATTAGATATACAACGAGAGGTAATCTCCTAGAACCCCTCATCTCTCATTCATGCGGTTGCTATTGCTAGATTATTTGAGGACAAATTCTCCTCAAATAAACCACACAACTCTTTTGCCATACCCAAATCTCATTCCACACTCCCTACACTACAGACCCGCAATGCTAATTTCCAAGGGTCCACAAATAGTCTCAGTCCCAAAAACACCCTACCACCTCTACTTCCCACCCGAAATACCAGGAGTCGCCTTCAATCCAAAATCCCCATCAATCTGAAAAATTAGCCCCGCTGAAATGCAAGTGCGACATGACAAAGGCTTGTGCTATTATTGTGATGACAAATTCTCCTTTCAACATAAAGGCCCCAACAAACATTTATTCTTACTTTAGCTGGATGATATCACTCCAGCAGATTTTGTCCCTCCTTTAACAGATCAACCCGAGCCTGACAACACTGAGCCGGAACACCAGTTATCCCTGAATGCCATGAGAGGAGCTTCAGGTATGGGTACTCTGCATTTTATAGGTCAAGTTTCAGGTTTACCGGTGCAAATCCTCATTGATGGGGGCAGATCTGAAATTTTTTTGCAACCGAGAATTGCCCACCTCTTGTATTTACCTATTGAACCGGGTCCTCGCTTTAAAGTGCTTATTGACAATGGACAAACCATGTTAGTAGAAGGAATGATTTCAGATTTGGCAGTGTCGATTCAAGGCCATGTTCTCAAAATTCTAGTGTACTTATTATTGATTGTTGGAGCAGATTTGATAATGGGCTACCCTTGGTTAGCTACATTGGGTCCCTATGTGGCAGATTATTCAACTTCTAGCCTCAAATTATTCTTAGATGGGCAATTTATTACACTCACTAAACAACAGGAAACAACACCAAACCTGCTCAACTACACCAGATCAAACGTTTTCAACACACTAAGGCCATTTCTGAATTGTTTATGATCAACCCCTTGTCTGCCGCACAGTCCCTGGACCTGCCTAACATGATTCCTTCTGATATGGTGTCGGACCTGAGGCACTTATTATTGTAGTTTAGCACTGTGTTTCACGAACCATCGGGTTTACCACTTATGAGGGATTTAGATCATTCCATTATGTTGATTGATGAAGCCCATATAGTTAAAGTGAGACCTTATAGATACCCCCACAGTCAAAAGGAACAAATCGAAAAAATGGTGCAAGAAATGTTGAAGCAGGGCATTATTCAACCAAGCACATGTCTATTTTCCTCTCCCATCATTCTAGTAAAGAAAAATGATGGCACGTGGCGGTTCTGTACAGATTATCGGGACCTAAATGCACTTACCATCAAAGATAGTTTTCCTATAGCCACAATGGATGAGCTTTTGGATGAACTTTATGGTGTTAGGTACTTTTCTAAGCTGGACTTGCGGTCTGGGTACCATCAAATCCTCAAGAAACCACCTGACCGCCACAAGACTGCATTTCACACTCAACAAGGACATTATGAATGATAATCATGCCTTTTGGCCTTTCCAATGCTCCAGCATGATTTCAATGTCTAATTAACAACGTACTTCAAAATGCTCTTCGAAATTTTGTTTTGCTTTTCTTTGATGACATCTTAATTTATTGTCCCTCTTAGGCTATACACTTACAACATTTACAACATGTCTTGGCAACTTTACAGCAACAAGTCTTGTTTGTAAAATTTTCCAAATGCTCATTTGGCCAATTGGAAGTCGATTATTTGGGCCATACGGTTTCAAGCACAGGGGTAGCTATGGATAAGGAAAAAATACAAGTTGTAGTGGATTGGCCAACACCCTCCAATCTTGAACAACTGCGATGTTTCCTTGGACTCACGGGCTATTATAGAAAGTTCATTAAGGCTTAGCTTCCATTGCACTACCTTTGACTAACTTGTTGAAAAAGGATGCCTTTCAATGGACTGCATTATCTGAATAAGCTTTTTGTTCACTCAAACAGGCTGTAACTTCAGCCTCAATCTTAGCATTTTCGGATTTCACCAAACCGTTTATTTTGGAGACAGATGCTTCCAACACGGGTATGGGTGCCATTCTAAGCCAAGCAGGGCATCCCATTGTTTTTTTCTCCAAGAAATTGGGTCATTCCGCACAAAAGCAGTCTGCCTATGTCAGAGAATTTATGGCCATCACTGTTGCCTTGGCTCAATTTCGACATTATTTATTGGGTCATCGATTCATCATCAGAACTGACCAACAAAGTCTCAAAAGCTTACTTGATCAATCTTTGCAAGCTCTAGAACAACAAGCTTAGCTCCACAAATTCATCGGTTTTGACTTCAAAATCGAATACAAACCAGGGAAAGAAAACATGGAAGTCGATGCTCTTTCGAGAATGTTATACATGGCATGGTCTGAACCGCAACATCAATTTCTGCAGGATCTAAAACCGCACATTGTGCAACATACTGAATTAGCAACACTACTGTAGCAATGTCAACAACAACCTGACTCTGACCCAAACTATACGGCTCGAGATGGTCTTTTGTATTGGAAAGGCTGGTTAGTCATACCTCAGGACAACCCCTTAATTACCAAAATTCTGTTGGAATATCATTCTTCATCCATCGGTTGTCATGTTAGGATCACTAGAACAATGGCGAGAAATGCTGCCCAATTTTTCTAGAAACACATGAAGACTGATATTATCAAATTCATCCAACAATGTGCCGTATGCCAACAAACGAAGTCTTGTACTCAATCCCATGCAGGTTTACTACAACCCCTACCCATACCACAACAAGTTTGGGAAGATATTGCCATGGATTTTATCATAGGCTTGCCACTATCACACGGGTTCTCGGTCATAATGGTTGTTATTAATCTACTAACTAAATACAGCTATTTCTTTGCCCTCAAGGCTGACTATGACAACAAGAGAGTTGCTGAAGTTTTCTTCCAAAATATTGTCAAGTTACATGGCATTCCTAAGTCTATTGTCTCAGATAGAGACAAGGTGTTCACCTCAAAATTTTGGCAACATTTATTCCACTTATCCGGTACCACATTGGCCATGAGCACAACCTGTCATCCACAATCAGACGGGAAATCTGAGGCATTAAACAAATGCTTGGAAATGTATATGAGATGCATCACTTTCCAACATCCGAAACAATGGTACAATGCTCTTTCTTGGGCTGAATATTGGTATAACACCTCACATCATCTTAGTACGAGTATTACTCCCTTAGAGATCCGCCTCAAATGATCAAGTATGCTCACTGCCCCGCTGACCCACCAGAAGTGCAGTACCACAAGTGTTAGTGCAGTGGGACGGGTTAACTACAGCCACTGCCACATGGGAAACCTTGGACGAGTTTAGAACGAGCTATCCCAATTTCAACCTTGAGGAAAAGGTTGCTTTTATAGGGGAAGGTATTATAAGGAGCTCAAATGGAAATAACAACCGACACGTGGCTGAAGCAGCAACAGTAATGGAAAGGGGGCAGCAAAGGAATATTTCGGTTACAAGGGTTGACGATTCATTGGTGAGAAGGAGGGGCAAGAGAGAAATAATAACTAACTCTCAGCTAAGAGACTTCCGCGTGGGGGGAGGGGGGGGTATATTTAAGATAATAGGGATTTTGATGAGGTGTGTGAAAATTGATGTAATCTTTTCCTCCTGAACTCTTTCTCATATATCTTCTTCTTCCTTTTCCTATTCTCTTCTTTAATTTCCCTTTAACTCAGATCTGGATGATGTAATGGTTGCTAGTCCTCCTTAGCTCATACACTGGGAGTGGAATTTTCTTGTTAATATCAATAACACAAGAACCTCTTTCTTTTCTATTTGATGTCTGCTATTACGTGTCATAACTGAATGATATTTGATATAATATTACTAAAGTATAATATATTTATGCATTGCCAATTTAAATATTTATATATAGTCGGTTTATCATTTACCATTTATTTGTATTATTTCTATTGAAGAGTTAATAATGACTAAACATAAACATTAGATGATGAAATAACAGTATATAAAACTCATATAGTGACAATACATACATTTGCCCCTCATATTATTAGAGTGGAAAAGATGGGTATCCACAAACAGCTATGAAATATGATTGGACTTCTCACTTTCTTTTCCGGCACTAACATCTTCATTTCATTGGCTTGTGGCCACTACTTTTCTCAACAAAGAGCCAATAATGAACTACCAAAGTGAAAAGAAAAAGGAAAACTCTTCAAGTTGGACTAAAAATATTCTTTTGACACACAAGCATTTGATCATTTCCCTCCTCTAAAGCTAGTCTTTGTTGCTTCTATTCATTCCATGTCCCTGTCCAACTTAGTAGTCAGTATCCAAGTTGGCAACTTGCATCAACCCATATACCCCAATTTGGTGATTATAAGAGGGGCCATGCCAAGTCGCGTTCTTTAACCTTTCTTGTCGTGAGGTTTAATGATTCTCATGTGCTATGTTTACTACAAGAGGAATTTTGGTATCAATGAGAAAAAACTGCACATTAACAAAATCGTATATGTATGTCCAAGACTGTAAATTACCAAAAAAAGTTTAAATACACACTATTGTTTTCTTATATCCCATCTATCACAAAAATATATAATATTGTGAGTATCAAAGGTATGACGAGTTTATAACTAATAATTAACATCATCTTTTAAAAAAACTTACATGCGTAAAATTTCTCCCAAACATTACATAACAATCAACACCTCTTTTTATACATAAATTAAAGTTGTTTACTCAAGTGGCAAGAAATTTGATTTCTTTAGCTAAAATAAGGTTTTGAGTTTAGGTATTATATAAGAAAAAGAGTAAGAACAGAAGAGCTTTGCCCTTAACTGAATTTTTACTTCTGCTTATATTAGGGTTTATTTTGTTTATAATTTAAAATAAGTGATTTTAGAATATGCAAGTAACTAGTTTTTTTAGTTATTTGTAGATTTTGATAATATTATTATGAGTTAATTTTAGAGAAATAATATATGTAAGTTTGAAATTTATCACAGAGATAATATTATATGAAATGTATGTGAGAGAATTATATATATAGCCAAATAAATAAAAGATGTAATAGTAGTAAAATTGGAAATTTGAAAATCGCCCCAATATAATTACCCTCCGTCATTCCCGAAAGAGATGCATGTGCAACAATTAGCCTCTCAAGATTTGAATATGAATAGAAAAAATTCAGCTCACAGTTTTGATGCTATGATCTAACAATTTGTTAAGCATTTCTAGTTTTATCAAAAGTGTGCAAAACTGCATGGATTTTCAATTAAAAAAGCTCAGTGTGAAAAGAAGAGAAATTAAAAGACGAGACTTTTGTCATCTAGCATGAAAGCAGCCACCAAAAATTGTCATCAACAAGATGTGACTGCAAAGCTCTTATGCGGATTAAACTAAAAAGATCTATTGATGTATTTCATGAAGAATGCTATTGTGTTTGTTGCAGAACATAATCATAACTTGCTTTTTGAAGAAGATGTTCGCTTCCTTAGATCTTACCGCATCATTACAAAAGAAGATGAGAACCGTATACTTTCATTGAAAGAATATAATCAGGGCTTTAGATGTGCCAAATCATGCTTGTAATGGAGTGTGAAAATAATGTGAAGCATGGATATCTTCTTTTAACTCAAAGATGTTCACAATCTTTAGTAGAATCTGCAAGAATGAAATGAAAAATGATGCTACTAGACTTCTGCAATATTGTAAAGTTGCAAAAGAAGAGAATTTTAATTTTGAGTATTATTTTGCATATAATGCAGAGAGAACTAGGGCACACATTTTTAGCTTTTTCATTGGTAGTGAAAATTTGGAGATGTTGGGACTAGTGCCTTTTCTTGGTTAATGAAGGTAAATAAATATACCTTTATTTTTTAATCATGTTTACTTGTGTATTTTATTTAATTATATATGGGAGCTGTGAGACATATGTATAATTTTTAAGAAGTCAAATAGATAACCATACAAATACTTAATTTTCTTTTTGTAACACAAATAATTCCTTTCTGAATTATTAATCATGTACCTTGCGTGTGATGAGAAATGTTTTCGTGTTGAAGAAAGTCTCCCATTAATCATGTTTTAACTATTAGTTTTTGCCATTTATTTTACTTTTTATATTTTTTCTACAGACATTTGTATTGTTGATAAAAAAACGACCTAAGATTTTTTTGACTAACCAAGATCCATGGATGACGCGAGCTATTGCAGAAGAAATAATGCCGCAAATTAAGCATGCATCTTGCATATGACACATCATATACAAATTTAGTAGTTGGTTCATTGTACTCCTTTGTAACCAATATCCAAAATGGTGTGCTAGCTTTTATGAATTATACAAGCTTGATACTCCGGAAGAGTTTGAAATCAAGTGGTCACAATTGATTGAAAATATAAATAGCAAAATAATAAACGTTTTTATTTGATACATATCATTTTATGACTCCATGTAAAATAATAAATATATGATAGGCTTTTATGAGATAAAACACTTTTAGGATACCCACTTATCTTTGCAATTACTTTTTTTTACTAGGATGGCAACAAAAGAGAGATCTGAAAATATAAATTCTTTTGTGAAACGATTACAACCTCTCATGTTTGCTTGAGTCAATTCATTAAACAAGTAAGTATAATTCATTATTTTCATTGACATGTTTCTAGATTTGGACAAAAGTTTGTTTATTACTTTTCTCTACTTACCTTCAGTGTTTTAGTTTTCATTATTGTTGCATGCCTTTCGGTTGATGTAGCTATTGAAGACATTGGATATAAGCAATTACATGCTAATATATGTTGGATAAATATAGCAGATCTTCATTGTGAATTTTATCTCCATTCAAAGAACAAGGACATGATAACTTGATCTCAAGTTTTTTTGGATAAGCATAACTTAATCGAATTTGCCACCAAAAACTCTCAAGAGGAGTTTGATAGGGCTACTCAGTATTTGGTGGTATTGCATAGTACTAGTGATTTTGCAGTGTAATATTACAAGGAGGTGTTAGGATTTAAACGCATGAGTAGAGCCAACCCAAAAATTTAATCGATTAGGTGAGAGAGTCGCATAATTTAATTACTACGAGTTTGTTATTTTATTTAATGTTAAACTTCTAACCTAATGGGGCTAATAGCTATATTTAGTATTTACTTACTTGGTAATTCTCATGAAAGCAAAATCAGAAAGTAGACAATATCTATTCCCCATTCATAAGAGTAATGCTACAAAAAAATGATATGAGCGTCGAAAATCCCGCTCCTTTTGTTTACACTTGTCAGAATTTAAGATGCAACAGAAACCAAAATAAGAATGAATAAGAACGATCAGCTATGTGCTTCACAAACTTAAAATAAGAACGAATGCTGATTTGGTTCACAATCCCAACTTTTGCATTATTATGGATGCTTTAATATTTGTAATTGATAAAGCTATAATTTCAACTTCACACTATTGTTTCGATACATATTTGCCATGGCTTCATCTTGAAGACGGATGATGTCTATTATTCCATATCTGTGACCTTTATATAGTTAGCTAATTCTTTGTTTTTCACCAACTAGAGATTAGGTATTACTTATATGTGCATTTGCTTTCGTACTTTTAACCACCCCTCGTGGAATTTCATAGCTTGGTCATATAGCTGAGTATATAATAAAATATGTTATCGCTGTGTGTTACTGTCATTTATGATTCACCATAAAATGCTAATTTAAATTTAATATATTATTCAATCAAACACTAAGTAATACAAATTGTAAAACAACCAATATTATCTCTTATTAGATGACACAAAGTGGATGGAAATCACCTGTCATTATTTAGTATCCTTATCCAATCAAAAAATCTTATTTAATTAAAAATAAAAATTATAATAATATATATTAATATTCTATGAAATTTGATTGATCTGTTATACGAGGACAAAATTTTCTTAAGATAAAGGATCATTGTCCCTCACGTGCCCGTTAGATCATTAGTAAACACAGGTTACCATGTGGCGTTTGACCTGAATGTTCAGAATCCATGTAAATTGATCATGTTAGGAACTTTTATACTTGATGAAAAGTATCCAATTTAGATATGAAAATTATTAATAAGAACATTGATGTTAACCTAGACTTACAAGCAAAACAATAAGTTGTTGTTTAAAATAATTCCAATAATTTGAAAATGGGACTTTTCAAAATATTTCCAATAATGAGAAAAATAAAAATATTCCTGCTGTTACTTGCAAAAAACTGAGCACGTTCGGTTTCTTAACATTGCTCATAATGTTTCTTAACATTGCTCATAATGCATTCTTGTAATCTCTCAATGACAACCTTAGAGTTTGGGTTTAAAAAGAAGAGGAGGGAAGTTGTTATGGTTGGATTGCAATTCTCTCGAGTACTCTCGAGAGTCGAATATCGGATTAGATTTTGACACATACAATCAACTTTTTTAAAGATTTAGATTTTTTGTTTTTTTTAATTAAGTAAATTAAAAATATAAAATTTTATACATTCTATTATATTTGAATATTGGAGGGATTAGTAGGCGAAGAGGAACCCATCTCATTAAGGTTCTAGTGTAATTTCACCTTATAACATAATACATGTATAGATAGTAACATTATTTACATAATTCTCTGATTCATTTTATGTAATTTGTATATCCAATTTACTATACTATGTACCACACATGGAATTCATCATAAAAAATGTCTCCTAAAATTAATGTGGAGTGAGTGTGTCACATACAAAGTAACTATTATCCAACGAATTGAAATTTGATTTCCTTACTTATCACTTTCAACATTCTTCACCATAATAATAAGTATGATTCAGTAACCAAACAGTTGATTTATAAACAAAATGAGTAAATATACATATTGTCATTGTATTATCTATTATTCATTTTTAATTATGATTAATTCTTTAAAAAAGAAATATAAATAAATAATATATGATATATTGATTATATGTAAATCTTTATATACAAGAGATAAGAGACCATTACCTTACCACATTAGTAAATATCCAATGTAACTCTCAGTCTCAGAGTTGCGTCAGGAGATAAGAAGAAGATGTCCAAATTCAATGGAAAAGACAAAAAAGAAGTTATTCTAGCACGCATCTCACTTACTTTGTGAGAGCAAAAGGGACTGCCCATTCCTACGATCAATTCTTCTTTCTCTCTCTAATGTTCATATATGTAAACCATTTAAAAACTAATTAAGCATGGTTAGTTGTAAGAAACGAGTATCTATTAATCTGCATAACATTATATATAAATGGAGAGGAATAAAAGAAGAAGCAAATGGCATATCCACAGAATTGTTAAAGAAACACAACCATCAACATCCACAAGTCAACATGTTCTGTACAAAAACTGCATTGACCGAAATGTCCTCCGTCATTGTATTAACGTTTTTGTTACAACGAAAACAGAGGACCTTTGCAAAAACGTGGAAGGAGATGAACAAAACAGGAAATAAAATCATATAAAATAAAAATAACAATCTCACCAAAACCAAAAAGAAAAAAAACTCCGAATTTCGTTTTTCTCCGGAGTTCGAGGGAACCTTTCTTTCAAATTCTAAAATCCATTTTTTGTGGTAAATTTCGGTCTGAACCGGGTTTAGCGGTTTAGGTTACCGGTTCAGGTTAAATATGACTTACTTACCGTCACGGTTCATTCCTTCAGTTAAAGAAGCTAGCTTCTGGAGATTAAGCTTGACAACTGTATCAGCAAAGAGACGCGTGTCTTCTTCAGTATTACCCTCTGGAACATCCACCATATAAGATTCGAGAACAACGGTCCAGATCTCACCATCACGATCGAACCCGTGAACCGACGTGACGGAACGGTAATTCCTGAGTCGGTGTTCGCCACCAATGATGCTGAAACCCGTGACGTGTCGGTCATCATCTAGTATATCGAGGCGTTCGGTACTTGTAGCAGCCGGTAACCCTGAGATCACGTTAACTTCCCTGGTGCACCCCACGGTCATGTTAAAGGGTTCCTTAACGGAACAGGATTTGATGAAGTGCTTGTAAAGGTGGGGCTTGTCGAAGCGGCGGACGGCGGACCAGACGGTTTGTGGTGGCGCGTGGATGCGCTGGGCGAGGAGTGTGGAGCATTGGCCGGGGCCAGAGAGGTAGGTGTGGTGCTCCGTGATGGCGGGTTTGAGGGTTTCGAACTCGTCAGGGGTGAGGCCGGAAGGGAGGGTTAGGTGGTGTCGCGTTGGGTGCTTGTGGTTGTCGGAGGAGTCTTGTTCGGTGGTGGAAGAGCTCTCGCCTTTCTCCATCTGTGAGAGAGAAAGCGAAAATGGGGGATGGTGTGGATCTTGGAATTTCGACTGCTGACTCTGTTTTCTTATATATAATAAATACAAATCAGATTTAAACGACATGTATTAAGTATTACTATTATGATAAAAAGGTTTTTTTTGTATAATTAATTATATATTATCAAATTAATTGATTAGTCACACATATGTAATAGATTAATTCTTTACCCATAAAATGAAGTTATTGATAGTAACTATGGAACTAAGCATTGGTGGAAAACATCATTTCAAAAAGAGTGTTGTTATATTCTCTTACTAATCATTTTTTCTACAATAAAATGACACAAATAATTTACAAATCAATCGTTAATCAATAAAATATTGTATTGTAATGTATATCACATTCATGTGAGTATGAAATTTTAGCAAAAAAAAATAGAATATTTTCCTTTTGAAAATTAGGATTATTACTATTGTACCATTAATTAAATAATGTATTAATATGGTGGTAAGTGATTAAGCAGATGATTCATTAATTAAACTACATATTTGTCAAGTTTTATATACACTTATAATAAAATAATATTAATGCTAAAAAATTAATAAACAATGTGATAAAAATATTTTAATTCATTTGTTAAAATAAAATGTGTGACTTGGTGAATCACATGTTTTAAAAGTATAAACACGGTAGTTATTGTATGTTTGATCTTTCATAACAATATTTTCATAAAAATTAAGTAAATTTTCATTAAGATTGTAATTTTAAGTGAAAATTGACTTATATGGTCAGTAGACTTTACAGAAAAATCGTGCAGGTATGATAGCATTATTTATCATTTATATTACACTTAAAAAATACAAATAGATGCTAGTTAGTATAATGGTTATGTGTAATTATTTACATTAGTTATTATACCCGTAAAAAAATACCAATTAAACAAATATTAATTAATGGGATGTTTAATATGAATTACATCCTTATGTAAGATGGGTTAAGTTTAGGTGAGGAAAGAACACTAGGAGAATTGCTCTCATGAAATTCAGTGCTCAATATTATAATATAGATGCTCGTTGAATTTAACCTTGTATTATAACTCTCCTAATAAAATTCGTTTTTGATTAACCATATAAAAATAATGCTTGTCATTTGTAAAACTAATTTATTATCAGGATATATCATTATTAATTATATATAACTATGTTTGATTGGGTTGAAAAGTGAGAGAATGAAAAAGAGGAAAATGTAAGAGGAAAGAAAACAATAGTTTCTAACGTTTTGGTTTGCTTTCAACAAAGAGAAGTGGAATTAGGGGTGTTCAAATCCAGACCGGTCCAACAATAAAATCGAAAACCGATCCAAAATAGACCGAAACCGCAAAAACTGAATGCATTTGGACCGTGTTGGACTTATTTTTTAAAGACCGATTGGTCCGGTCCGGATTTTGGTTTCACCTCTTGGATCCAGACCGATCCAGACCGGACCGAAATTGTATGTAAAATTTAAGTGTGTAATATTTGTAAGTGTCTTCCAAACTTAATCTTAAGTCCCAACTCCAAAATTGTACCTATATTTTATTTGTTATATTCTATAACACACTTATATATATATGTTGCTATGTTTTAAATCATATTGATTATATTTGATACACTTTTTTAGAACTTAAATCAATCCCATAACCAAATAAAGAGGATTCAAGTATTATTGTTGTGAAAGTATTATTGTTATTAATCATCGGTGGAATATTGTAACTATTAAAATTACGTTACCGATGCTCATATTATTATTATTTATATCTTGTTGTCTTGTTATTATTGATATTTTGTTGTTGTTGTTACTATTTTGTACTTTTATTATTATTGTCTTATTGTTTATTACTACTGTATATGTCGTTTACTTATACTATTGTTGTATACATTTTAATG
>NC_032025.1:4285758-4339720 GCF_001865875.1 Lupinus angustifolius
GAAACCGCATATTATATTTGGATCGGACATCTTAATATAAACAGACCAGACCGATCCAGACCGCATGTTAATTATGTGTTTGGATCGGATCATTTTTTGCCTAAAAACTGATCCAAATGGACCGCGAACACCCCTAAGTGGAACCCACACTTTTATATTTTCTCTCTAATGAGAGGAAAACTCAAATAGAAAGATTAATGATTATTTTGTAGATTACTACCTATATATGTTAAGAGAGAAAATGTATGGTCATACAATATATATATATATATATATATATATATATATATATATATATTTACACATTTTCATTATATCATCTACATTCATTTTTATTATTATTGAAGTTTCAAAAAGTAATATAAATGAATGGTGAAAAATGTGTAAATTATTTATAATTTTTTACACTAACCGTACATAAGTATTACTCTCTACATTTAAAATTTCGTATTTCATATTAGTCACACTTATAAATGTGGTAGTTTACCAAAATTCTAAAACAACAAACTAACCATGTCAATGTCTTTATTAATAATATTTTCTTCTCATTTTCTTTCTATTTTCTACCATACCAAACAATTAAAAAATTATGAGATTTTCTATTCATTTTCTCCTCTTAAATTTTTCCTTAAATTTTCCCCTAACTTTTCTTTCTCCAACTTTCTTTTATAAACCAATCATAATGAAAAACTCAGAGTATTATGCTTTATTTTTTTAGCTAGAACAATATTTTATTTATGTACACCAGTTTTATATTATTAGATTATCATTCATGATATTTAGTATGTAATACTTATAACTTGATATTATTAAAAAATAGTAATGATTCAACCCGTAACATTTTCCAATATACCAAATCATAACATCCAACACATTTCAGCTATATAATATTATTTAGATTTCACCAATAACAAAACTTATAGGTTTTAGGACATAACATCTAGACTAGGCAAATATGATAATGCATAGGATGCAATCCCAACTTAGACAATTGGAGTTCATTAAGCTTAGTTAATGATACCTTGGATTAATTAGCCACATAGCCTTCAAGAGTGCGACTAATCCACCAAAAGAAGTTTCAACCAGTACTTGTATCCAATTTTGAGGTTATAGAACCATGCTATAATACAATAGCAATATCGTCACAATGGCCTAGCTGTACTATATAAGTGTACAACATGTTATTTCTTTTTTTATTTAGAAACGAAATGGATGTCTCTAGCAACTTATTCTTCCCTTATTTCACACCAAATACCTACATAGAAAAATATATTTTTCCAATTCCACAACTCTTTCTTCACTGTCAGCGTACCAATCTCTTCAAAACTTTTTTTAAATAAAAATACAATAAAAACTGAGAGCAGTGCAAATATGGGTCAATATGATTAATTAATATTAAAAAAAATCAAATTATCTCATTGTCTCCTGGATCAACTTATTCATTACGAAGAATTATGTGGTCGATTGATTGTATTCAAAATCATTTTACATTTTTCTTTAATTTTTTCCTGTTATATTATTTAACAAAATGTAATAATCTAAATTCTCTTATATGTTTGGTAGAGGTTCATTCAATTGATGCTTTCTGGTCAAAGAGGACAACAAAATTCGTAAATGACATGATGAATATAATATAGGACGTTACAAAGAAATATAGGTTTTTCGGATCATCATATCATGCATGGTCCATGTTAGCAGTAACTTAATACATAACCCTTGAGTCCCTTTATCTCTCTTATTTTTTTATGTTCATTTTAGGTTCTTATTGTCCTGCACCATTAATGATATAGTGGTTGAGGTCCAACCAATAATTTCTTGATGTTACGAGAAGCATCCGAAGTTGGAAGAAGTTCCTGTGCATTTAAGTCATGACGACGACGATTAATGACTTTCATCATCATTTGCAAGATTTCCACTTTCTAATGGTTTCTTCATCTCATCCAAATTTTGATTAACATATTAAATATAAGACTAACCTTCTCGACTTGACATGAAACCTTATATGCTGGATAATAATTTATTAGCTAAGAACTCATCAAATAGGTGAGAAAAAAATAATATTTTTGGTATTTTTCAGTTGGATACCTTCTCGAGCAAGGATGCATCACATCTCCCTGATAGTGATTCATTCTCTATTACGGACCAATCAGAATGTTGTAATATATTATTGGTCCAAAACAATGAATAATACACTATTTGAAACATGTGATTTTTGTCTGGCAGGGTGATGATTAATTCCATTTTCCCCTAGGGATGTGTAATAAGAAATTAGAAATGGCCCACAAGACCATGCTCAGATGCTTGGTGCTCCCAACTACTCCATACAGGCTTTTCCTTCGTTATTATGTCAACTGCAAGTTGCAGAAGTAACCATTTTCCTTAGCACTTCTGTAGTTACTTGCACTCAATGGATCCCGCATCACTATAAATAATATTGGAGCATGACATTGATTGCTTTAATATATCATAAATAAAATATAGATAGAATTAAGAACTGTAATCATAATAATTTGACTATTTTGCACCGCAAAACCAAAATGAAATGAAAGCTAACCAATAAATAGAGGAACCTATAATTATTCTCAATTATTTGATGCTAATTTAGATTTATGTTCTACAACACAATTATAAAAATTCCAGAAGATAATGTTACCAAAAATCCAAGCTGAAATAATATTATTCGATAAAAGCAAGTTGAGGATTATGATTGTTCTCCAATATTGGTGATCAAATAATTGAGCTTTGTATGAGCCTGAAATTATTTTATTACAACACATGATGATGGTCATGACATAGCTAGAAACATTGTCTGTTTGTAGCCACAATTTCGTTCCATTATATGAAATCAGCATTTCTTTTCCATAGAAGATCAACATAGAAAAGCAAGTTCTTGTGGCTGTCATGAAGTCATCTGAATCAGACAGTTTAGTCTAACGTATGGACATGCAATCCCACTTGAGTAGAACATTTTTATAAGATAATATATAATGTGACATGTGATAATATAAAATATTAAGCAGTAACTTTGTTTTTTCTGGGTATAAAGAAAATATAATTTTTAGTGTATCAAATTTGTTGTTAATTCCCTTTGTATGGTATGCCAGATATAAAAAAACACTTGGACCGTCCAAAAGATGAGATCAATGGAGTACCCCTTTTCCAATAATTCATCATAAATAATTGGAAACATTGGGTTGTCTGAATCTGGAATGATGTGTGTTATTGCAGGTCATGCTTTCACATGGCCTTCTGACCCTTAAAACTTTGAAGCGGTTCATTTCCCCAAGCACTCTAAGCTATATGTATATTTTAGAACTTAATAGAAGTAGTTGAATCTAAACCAAATCCAGACTCAACATATTTTATTATCATAGAGCAATAAACCACAAAGTTTCAACACAATGATATAAATGTCTAATAATAATGTGCAGGCAATTCCGAAAGTAGTAAAAGATATTAATCAAATGGCAATATAATTAATTAGCACCCTAATAGTTTTAAATGTGGCCAAGTAATACGAGGATTCATTTTCTTTCCACCTTTGTGAAGTCCATTACTCTTTGGTTTATTCTTCACCTGCTGCTTAGGAGGACTGGATTTTTTCATTTGATGCTGCACAGTTTCAGGTTTTTCCTGCACAAATGTATGTGAACCATAGATTCTGAGATTCTTTCCATTAACTTGCAGCATATGATACTAATCATCAACAGCATCATAATGACTTTTATGTGTTTTTTTATAAATAAAACTACTTTTTCTAGAAGATATGAGGAATAAAATTTAGTGATACATGTTTTTGCATCATAAACTAATTGTAGGCCCTTTCAGTCTTTTGTATTTACTGCTTAATTTAAATAGATACAATCAAAGTGGAAATGTAATAGAGAACATACTAGAGGCTCCATTTAAATATGTATGCGTTGTTCCTTTAGTGTGTATATGCATACATGCTTTTAGGAAAAAATATGCATAGTATGTAGGGTTTTGGCCTAATTTTCATTTTAGGTGTGTCTTATGCTACACTGCTCAAACTGAGTATTCTAATCCAATTGAAAAGTGGTATTTTATTGAGTGTGAAAGAGACACTGATAAAAAATAATTTTCTAATACCTAGAGGTTTCCATTATTGTACAACCTTGCCATAACTGGATAACATAAAGATCCAAAGTCCAAGACCTCAAGCACTAATTAAATGTAGCATAAAAAGAAAAAAATGTGAAATTTAGTCTGACTAATAAAAAATGGTTATATCGATTTAGGTGTAGGCTTATAAACTATGAGTGTAATAGATGGTATGAAGATTTATACATAGTTAGTGTATCATCCACTATTTATTTGTATTACTTTTATTTAAGAGTTAATGATGATTAAAAATGAATGGTGGATGATACATTGACTATTATATAAAAAAATCTTAGATTATCAATATATACATGTTTTTCTCATAAATTATAAGTAGAATTTAAGTTTTCAGCCATCAATAATATTAATAATATGGGAAATTCACTAGTTTTTTATTAATGATTTTTTTTCTTTACCTGCAACTCCAATGTCTGATTATGGTTCTGAGACATACCTTTGTCACCATAATTTGGGAGATTGTCGAAGGTTGGAAATGAGTAAAATGTTTCTCCCTTGGATCCCTGGCTTGATGAAGACTCCCCAGAAGTTTCAGTTGAAGCACGTGACAAAGGGAGAGAGCTACTACTTGAATCCACCTCCAGGAAAAGCTAAAGGAACGACAAATCAACATATATAAATAGTTGCAATAGAGAACTCATGTATATAAATATAATGTTATGACTATATTTTTCCAAAGTTGATTTAATATGTATATATTGTTGGTGTAATTGTTTTATATATTGTCAGCAAACCATTTATCATTGATTTATTAATCAATGTTGATTGTCAAACAAAAGTAATAATAATCAATAGTAAATAATGTGTTGATAGAATAAAAAAACTTATACTATAAATCCACAAATTTTAAACTCTTCCAAAAAAACATGGTTTACCACCAGTATAGGTGGACTGTGACCCTATGTGATGTAACTAGTAGTTGCTTAGTTATTAATTGATGGTGTGACAGGGTTGTCATTTTCTAGCATGTTCCAAACACATAAATCTATATAAGAGGTTTTTTTTGTTGGGATAATTTGATATTCTTTCAAGGAACTAATAAATTTTGGGTGCGTACTACTAATAATTATCGTTCATAATAATTAAACTATCAACCTTTTGATCTAAGGGAGTATTTAATGAGACCTTACACAATAAGCATTTTTTTTGCAAGTGGTTTAAGTCATCTATGATATTTCTAATTATTCTATGCTTATTTCAGGAAGTATGCTGATAAGTAACCAAGGCATATTCTCTTGCAACCACGACATAATCAGTTGATATCAGTTGTCTAATTATGGAAAATGAATTGCTTTTAGTAAAAAGAAAAGGGTTGATTCAATGTACAAAAGTGGACCAAAGTTAATTTTTCACCTGGTAAAGTCTGTGCTCAAGGCAAACCACCCGATCCAACAATGTTCCTTTATAGTAATTCTCTTTCTTAGCCAAATCCAGTGGTTGTTTGTCAGCAGAAACATTACTGCCACATCTTTGTTTTCTTTCTAAATATTTCATCTGTCACATACCCACAAATATATAAGGCAGAATTGATTTCATTTTAATAAGCAAGATTCTAAATTGCAATAAGCAACATCAATGTCAATGATGGACTAAATATTGCTAGAATCGACTAATATACACAATTGTATCAAATGCAACATTACATAATCGCAATTGTGATAGGAATAGAATTTAGAACCGTAAATAAAGGAAAGAAAGGAGTAGATGATGATTATGAAAAAGGAGGTGGGAGTGGAAAGCTAACAGTGAACTCCAAATGATCCAACCTAGCAATGAGAGGGATGGAGGAGTCATGAGAATGAGAGGGTAGTTTGGGTTCATTCATATTTTGGATTGATTGTGTTATGAGAAATGATAATCGTTAATTATGTGTATACATATATATGTAGTGGTTTCTTTGAACACTGACGAAGCAAATAACAAACCTAAGAGAAGAAAAGCAACGCAGGTTTCAACTCAGTTACTCATTCCCGCGTTTTCCTTGGAGCGAGATTTATTGAGTACACCTTGCTGGTCATACGTTGGTTTGTTATGTTATGTGGCAATCACAATTTCATTGTTATGTTTTTTTTAAATAACTCGTTTGGTTTTTCTTCTTCTTAATTATATCATTCACTTTGGTAGTGTCATGATGTGAAATAATACTGCGAAAAGGGTATACTAGCAATGATGAGTTATCTGTCAAGGCCCAAAGTTTCTGTTCTGTAAAGGCCTAAAAGTTAAGGGTAAGGCTCAATCCAGGCCAAGGATTACAAATGTATACAAAAGGGGAAAAGGGGAGTTTGGTTGAAGTAAAATAACCAAACTTACCTATTATACCATTGGGCAGTTAGGTAGTTAACTTTCTATAAATAGGAAGTTGTTAAGGGGAAGTTAGTTAGTTTTTTGGGAGGGAAAATCACTGATTGTGGAATCAATAACTAAGGGAGGGTCGTGGGATCCTGTACTCTCTATTATAAGTAGAGTTCTTGAATGAAGTACCAGACCTCACATAACCCCCACGGGCCTCTTATTCACCATAGTATTTTTTTGTTCAATGAGTATAGCCTTTTGTATCATCTCAGTTAGGGTACCCAATTCATACAACTTCACTTCTACCCTAACTTCCTCCCTCAACCCGTTTAAGAAAATTCCTTTTACAAAATCTTGATTAATATCCTGTAAAGCCCCTGCATACTTCTCAAATTCTTCTACATATGCCTCCACACAACCTTCTTGCTTTAAAGATAACAAAAGTTCGAAAGGATTTTGTATCATAGAGGGTTGGAATCGCCTTACAACTGCAATTTTGAAACTACTCCAAGTAGGTGAGGGGTTACATCGTTCCCACCAATGGAACCAGCTAAGAGCTCTCCCATCTAAGGCAACCATGGTCGCATGCATCCTCTCTTCTTCTGCGATAGCTCTCATTGCAAAGTACCTCTCCAATTTCTAGACCTAACCATGTGCATCATCACCACTGAAAATTGGAATCTCCAGTTTCCTCCATTTATCGTGGCTCAGGGGTAGCTTATGGCTCTCTACCTCTTCGTCGTTCTCACTACTCCTTTCTGGAACCTGGTTCTCACTTGTAATCCCTAATTTCGAAGCTATGGCTTCTAGCAAATCTTCAGTTTTCTTCATATGTGCCTCATTGAGCTCCACACGCATACGAAGCTCATCCCTGTCTTTTTTCATCCCTTCCCAATCCTCGTCTTCTCGTGACATACTTCTTGTAGAAACCATTAGCAATTGTGGCGGAAACGACTGTGGTTCTCACTCCCCCCAGGCACCAGAAGCGGTGCTCTGATACCACTGATAAACACTAGTATCTTAAGAAAGAAGAAAAAATAAAATTGTAAAAGAAATGCCCCTAACCAGAATCAATGGGATTCTGCTAGGGTTCTAATTCAAGAATTTTATTGATGATAGAGTGAAGAATAGAAGAAAACATAGAGTAAAGGATCCACGACACTCCCTTAGTTACTGATTCCACAATCAGTGATTTTCCCTCCCAAAAAACTAACTAACTTCCCCTTAACAACTTCCTATTTATAGAAAGTTAACTACCTAACTACCCAATGGTATAATAGGTATGTTTGGTTATTTTACTTCAACCAAACTCCCCTTTTCCTCTTTTGTACACATTTGTAACCCTTGACCTGGATTGAGCCTTATCAATTAGTGACCCAAAAAATATATATGTTAAGGGATAATATTTGAAAATTGTCAAGATGGCTATTAATGTTGGAGGAAAACTAAGTTTCCCTTTGCACCATGAGGAAGAGGATTGAAGAAGAAGAATGAATGAAGAACATAATGTGTATGATAAGAAGATGGATTATAATTATATATGTAGTAAATTGGAGATAAGAAGAATGTGTATGAAAGTTCAACAATGATTTACTTCTTGATTTCTCAATCAACATGATACAAAAACTATTTATAGTAAGCCAAGCCCTCAACTAACAAAGCTAACTTTTGAATACTTGCCAAATATAGAAACTTAACTAACTAACCATTTCTAACACTCCCCCTTAATTCTAAACTACTTGTTACAAGCATATCACACACAATAACCTTCTCAACATCCTAAATCTCTCAATCTTGACAGACTTTGTGATCAAATCAGCAATTTGTAGTTCAGTTTTGCAATACTTCAAACAAATCTTGCCTTTCTCTACTTGACTTCTAAGAAAATGATACTTCCTTTCTATATGCTTGCTTCTGCCATGACCAACTGGATTCTTGGCCAAATTAATGGCTGACTTGTTATCAACAGAAAGTTCAACACTGCCTTCAAACCCAACCATCAACTCTTCAAGTAATGAACTCAACCACAAAGCTTGACAAGCAGCATGACAAGCAGCAACATACTCAGCTTCACAAGTAGAAAGAGCAACAATTTCTTGCTTCTTTGATCACCAAGACACATGTGAGCCACATAGCATAAACACATAGCCCATAGTGCTCTTTCTCTCAAGCAAATCACCAGACCAATCTGAATCAGAGTAAGCAGAGAGTTGCAGCCTGCATTTCCCTGAGTTATTAGAGAAGAAAACTCCAAAATCAGGTGTACCACTAAGATATCTTAGGATCCTTTTGGCTGCTACAAGGTGAGGCTTCCTTGGATCACTCATAAATCTACTCGCCAATCCAACACTGAATGAGATTTCAGGTCTGATGTGGCAAATAAATCTCAAACATCCAACCATCTGCCTAAATTTTGTGTTATCTATAGCAGGTTGAGTGTCACTTCTATCCAGCTTTAGGCTTGGCTCTGCTGGTGTCTCAACTGAATTGCAATTGATCATGTTAAATTTCTTTAGAACATCATGTGTATACTTCCTTTGGTGCATAAAGGTTCCTCCATCAATTTGTCTGAACTCTATACCCAGAAAGTAGGATAACCTCCCTAGACCAGACATTTCAAATTCTAACTTTAGGCTTTGTTTGATCAATTCAAATCCATCTGAGTTGCTTCCAGTAATTAGGGGATCATCCACATACAAAAAGATTATAAGAACATGATTGGTGTTTGTACACTTCACATAGACACCATGCTCAACATCACACTTCTTGAACCCTGCCTTTAAGAAGAATGCATAAATTCTTCTATTTCAAGCTCTTGGAGCTTGTCTCAACCCATATAAGGCCTTCCTCAATCTATAGACTTTGTCTTCACTGCCTCTTATCACAAATCCAGGGGGTTGTTTGATGTAGACTTTCTCATCAAGAGAGCCATTGAGAAAAACTGATTTTACATCAAGTTGCCACATCTCCCAGTTATTCTTGGTTGCTAAAGCCACTATTAGTCTAACTATTTCAAGTCTGGCCATAGGAGCAAATACCTCAGAAAAGTCCACACCTTCTCTTTGCATAAAGCACTTTGCTACCAACCTTGCTTTGTGTTTGCCAATGGAGCCATCTGTCTTGAGTTTTGTCTTAAAGACCCATTTCACTGAAATTGGCTATTGATCATCAGGAAGTTGAACCAGGTCTCATTCTTAACAATGAACCTCAATTCTTCCTCCATGGCTTCCTTCCATACTTTTCTATTAAAGGCTTCCTCAACTGTGATGGTTTCAGTATCTGCAAAGAGTGCCAGATACTAAACTAGCTCACCTTCTTCTGTGAGCACATTATCAGGTAGGATTTCACAATCTCTTAGTCTGGCTGGTAGATTTTTCATCCTAGAGAGCCTGCTTGTATCACTAATATTTGTTCCAATTTCTGAGTGAGATTCAATCTCACTTTGATTCATGGTTTCAACTGGCATGAAGTCACTGGGATTCCATTCCAGAGGAATTTGAACTGTTGATTCTATTCTTTTCTATTTTTCAATCCAAGTGCTAGCCTCATTAAAGTGCACATCCCTGCTGAATAGGACTTGATTAGTCTTAGGATTGAACAACTTATAGGAACCTGTTGAGTGATAGCCCACAAAGATCAATAGCTCACTCTTGTCATCCAATTTTCCTCTATTCTGGTCAGGGATATGTCTATAGCAAACTGATCCAAAAATTTTGAAGTGAGTAACTGAGGGCTTCCTTCTAGACCAGACTTCCTCAGGCACTTTAGATTCAAGTTTCTTTGTTGGACAGTGATTAAGGACATATGCTGCTGTTGTTGCAGCCTCACCCCATAAGCCACGTGTTAGGTTCTTAGACTTCAGCATGCTCCTAACCATGTTCAGGATGGTTCTATTCCTCATTTCAGCCACTCCATTGTGTTGAGGAGTATAAGGTGCAGTCACCTCATGCAAAATTCCATTCTTAGCGCAAAACAATTCGAATTCCTTGGATGTGAATTCACCTCCTCCATCAGTTCTCAGCACTTTAATTGATATTTCTGATTGTTTTTCAGCCATACACTTGAATATCTTAAATATACCAAACACATCACTCTTGGATAGTTCTATTATCAACAAACTTTACCTTGCTCTTTTTTATAGAATCAAAGTTGACAAGCCACTTTCTATGTCTTGTCATGTGGTTGGAGCATCCAAAGTCCACATACTAAATTTCTTCATTGATATTGCATTGGCTTGTTGTCATCATTAGCATAATGGGTGAATCATCATCAACATAGTCATTGTCTTCCTTCACCATGTGAGCTTCATCATGGTGCTGCCTATTGTGAGCATCTGAGTGTCTTGGTTGAGATTGACATTCAGAAGAGAAGTGGCCCAATTTACTGCAATTGAAGCACTTCACTCTCCTTATGTCTACTTTCTTCTTTCCTCCTCTCCAATTTCTACCACCTCCTCTCTTTGAGTAACTTAATGCTTGATCAAGATCAGTTCTTTCTTGATCTTGAATTCCAGAATTGCCAAAGTTCTTTCCCTTATAGTCTTTCCCCCTTCCTCGGTTTCTTTCATTATTTTTACCAAAATATCTTCCCTTCTTGAAAGTCTGAGCTTACAATGCTTGACTGACTTTATCAGTTGATCTCTCAATGAGTCTTTGCTCATGAGCCTCGAGGGACCCCTGAAGATCTTCCAGCTTTAAATCTTCAAGTCTCTTTGATTCTTCAATAGCAACAACTCTATGATCAAAGTTTGGGGTGAGGGTTCTCATGATTTTTCTATAATAGCTTGATCAGCTATGATTTCACCACAGACTTTCATCTGATTTGTAAGGCAGATGATCCTGTTGAAGAACTGGGCAACCTTCTCATTCAACTCCATTTGCATTAATTCATATTATCTCCTCATAGTTTGGAGTCTAACCTTCTTTAATTGCTCTACCCCCTTGTTACATTTTTTCAAGATTTGCCATGCTTCTTGTGATGATTGTGCTGAAGCAATCTTCTCAAAGTATGCTTCATCAACACACTGATGAAGAAGACACATGGCATTGCAATCCTTCCTTTTGTTCTCCTTGTATGTCCATTGTTGTTGTTCTGTTGAGTCTGCCTCAAGTTGAGGGTAACCAAGCTCAACGATTTCTACAATTTCTTGAAACCCATGATTGCCCTCATTTGAATGTTCCATCTGTTCCAATTATTTCCATCGAGAACAGGTAGGCTAGCTGGAAAGCTTGTGCTTGTGTGGCCAATTGAATGAAACTGCAGCAGTAAGAAATTGAAGAGGATGAGGTGAAGGATCTCCCTTATGCTCTTAATACCAGTTTGTTGGAGGAAAACTAAGTTTCCCTTTGCACCGTGAGGAAGAGGATTGAAGAAGAAGAATGAATGAAGAACAGAGAGGTTGAGATAGGAGAAGATAGATTAGAATTATATATGTAGTAAATTGGAGATAAGAAGAATGTGTATGAAAGTTCCACAATGATTTACTTCTTGATTTCTCAATCAACATGATACAAAAATTATTTATAGTAAGCCAAGCCCTCAACTAACACAACTAACTTTTGAATACTTGCCAAATATAGAAACTTAACTAACTAACCATTTCTAACAATTAAGAATCAAGAGCTTATGCTCTGATACCATACTGCGAAAATAATGTGGAAACATAAAATAAATATTGTGAATTTTTTCATTATTTGAAGGCAGGAGACCTTATTTATAGTACATGAATAGGTAACAAACTTACCTAAACAAACTAATAAAAACACATGTGTAAAATATGTAAAATGTGTAAAATATATAAAATGTAGTAGTTTTGTTCTTCAATAGTCCCCCTCAAGCTAGAGGGTAAATGACAATGACTCCAGCTTGATAATTCGATTTGATATCATGTAATAGATCAGAATCTCGATCCTAACGTGATTAGATTTTCTCAATTACTTGATCTTGTTGTTGTTGTTGATCTTGTTGTTAATCTTAATAGTATTTGTGATTCTTTCCCTGACTTCTCTTTGGACTGATATTGCTTCATCTTTTTCTTTCTATCTTTCTTTCTTCTTTATGGTAAAAGATCAAACACAAAGCAATGTGTGTGAATAAGATCAACGAACAAGGTTTAACTTCAAATGGATATTGATTAAGCAACAACAAAATGCTCCAAAAGTTATGGAGATTAAACCCTAGAATGAAGCTGAAATTGTTCTTGCCTTCCAGCTTGATTAATGCTCTCGGACAACCTAAAGCAACTCCGACCAAGATAATATTCAGGAGAACAAAAATATTATTGTTGCTATTGAATCTCACTTCACAATTATGCAACTCTAGCAAAGTTATTGTATTAGCCATGCTTACATTTCTTGATGGCCATTTATATGGTTCCCTTCCTATTTTTCCACTACAAGATACTATCAGAAGCAAATGAAAGAAGGTGTAGGAGCCATGAAGAAGAATAAGAAGACCAAGAAAGAAAAGAGAGTAGAGGTTGAATCTTTTGGATTGAAGCATCTCCATATCTTATCCAAAAGGTGTCTTAGCTACCCAAGAAATATCACTTCTGCAAGCTATTCATAGTGCCATGTAAACCTTCACCGAGCAAGAAATTGCTTTAAATAAATCTGATGAAGTTTTTAAAGTTTATATGGTATCTGAGCTTTCGTTATGAAGGTTGTGGTCACCATCGCTGTGTATTTTCTACGATTATTCTTACCTTCCAAGGCTATTACACATGTGTTTTATTAGTTTGTTTAGGTAAGTTTGTTACCTACTCATGTACTATAAATAAGGTCTTATGCTCTGATACCATATTGCGAAAATAATGCAGAAGCATAAAATGAATATTGTGAAATTTTCTCATTATTTGATCAAGGCATAAGACCTTATTTATAGTACATGAATAGGTAATAAACTTACTTAAACAAACTAATAAAACACATGTGTAAAATGTGGTATTTTTTGTTCTCCAATCATGACTTTCAGAGTATTTATTTACTTTTGCCTACTGTTTAATTTGAATTTATGTTATCAAAGGTGTTTAGGGTATCTTGTAGAATTCCTCATGGTTTAAATATGAACACATTCAAGTACATATGATAAAGCATAAATAAATGTTCTATGTTAACAATATTAATTTTGTTTTAATGATAATGTAAAGATAAAAACACCATGCCTTCGATTTTACTCTCTTGGTTTTCTGCAATTCAAAGATACATAATTAAAATTTTCAATATTGAGGCACTCGCCCTCTTAATATGATTCAATCCTAATATGACGAAAATAATCAATTCCAATAATGGAGAGACAAGTTTTGGGAATATAAAAAGGAAATGAAAGAAACATGGAATTCAACGGTACCCATTATCAAGTCTTATCTATATGAATCAATGATCACAGAGCTGATCTTGTAATCTCATAAGCCAAGAAGCATGCTGAATTTGCAGGAATACTTCTGGCCATTGCAGGAGCAAAACCCTTATAAAGGCCTTTAAACCCTTCACTAGATCTTATCTTTCTGAATGCATCAACTGAACCAGAAAACTTTGGACTTTTATAATCATCCACTTGAATCACACTCTTAACAACATCAGTTGGGTAAACCATGACCCAAAAGGAAGCACCAGCCAAGCCTCCAGCAACAATAAGAGAACCTCTACCTAGTCCTGAGGTATCAGAGCCTCCTGCAAGATATTGCTTTAATGCTTCATATACACCAAACATAGCAGCATTTCCTGGTATTTCACGCGCCATAGTGGGAACCAAGCCCTTGAAAAGTCCTTTTATGCCTCCTTCTGACTTCAGAACTTGTTTGGCCACATCCATGGGTCCTCCATATTTCAATGTTACTGCAGCTGTAGCAGAACTAGTGAGGGCACTTTGTGCTTGCAACCTGATTTTACCATGGACATAGCAGTTAGTTAGAAGATAAGTACATGGATCTGAGTATTTGTGATAAGTTTATAATGTGAGAAGTAAATTCAAGAAAAGTTAATCAAGATTAATCCAAAACTGGAGCGTCTTTAGCTTAGATTATTTTATTTCATGTCAACCATGAGAGACATGATAAAGGGTGTGTTTGTGCTTTTTTGGGGCAATAAAAGTACTTCATTTAATAAGACAATACTTCCTAATTTGTACAAAATTCTTAAAGTAAGAACCTTTATAATCAGTTTTGTTTGCTTATTGGGAGAAATGAGTTGCTTCTGAAAAAATTAGAGAAGTAGAAGAGATAAAAAGAGTAATTATTATTGCTAGCTTAAAATTACTATTCTTATGGCTTATCCAAATGCACCCTATATTAGCTCATAATAAAAGAGATACTTCACAGAAAAACAAACAAGAATAGATGAACTTGGAACAATTATTACTTCATTTCTAGCTAGAATGTTATTGTTTTGAAAGAGGGACTGAAACAAAAACTGAAAAATCTTGCAACAGGAGGGAAAAACAGAATTGATCTTGCAGTTGACAGAAAGAAAATACAGAAAAAGAAATTGAAAAGGGGTCATGATAAGAAAAAGATCAAGAGTGATCTCGACCTGCATTTGATCAATTCCGTAGGGCAAGCTAGAAGGGAAACAGCAACTCCGGCTCCAGCTCCAGCAACAACCTGTTGACTTATAGTGAGAGGGGCACCAGGATGGGATCTCAACAATGCCTCCATTTGTCCCCTTACCGAGAAAAGGACAGCATTTAAAGCAGCCACCGTAGCAAGTGGAGCTCCCATACCTTTGTATAAACCCCTCGGGCCTTCGGCCGCTATTGTCTGCTTGACTGCATCAATTGCACCAGAATACTTGGGAGGCTGGCCAGGGAGTGGTATAGGCTGGCTTTGGAGCTTGACCTTGATTGTGTCAAAGGGGTGTCCAGTTATTAGTTGTGCTGCCCCTCCAACAGTCCCTGCTGTAAGGTCCTTAGCCACATCTCCCATCTGAAAAATCAAAATTCTAAAGAGGGAAAAATAGAGGATTAAGAAACTTGAACAAGTGAAGTAAAATTACAATTATAATACATGTAAGATCCTTCACAAAACAGATTATACAGACAAACATTTTTGGTTTAGCTTGTCATTGCAATTGCAGCAGAGCAAACAGGGTCGTTAATGTTTCAAGAATACAATTCCTTGTGTCATTGTCTCTAATTAAATTCGTTATGTTCCCATACAAATGTGTTAGAAGTTCAAGGTAGGGGAAGTTTAGAGACAAATTATTGGAATTTTGAATTAATGTCAAAATAAGGGGTATGTATGACATTGATTAAGTAATAACAAACCAAGTCATTTGCTTTATATACTTGGTTGTTTTAGAAAATACATCTAAGAGGTATCAATTAACTGTATAAAAAGGAAAAAAAGAATACATACCAAGTCCTATAATCTTTTGGAAGTTGATGAGATTAATTTCTTGCTGATGCAATTATAAAGAAATGGAATAAGGAGAGATCTCATCCAAATTTGATATACAATAAATTACGAAGGATTTTGTGAGACATGTGATAAGATAACATAAGAATCAACAAGATCAATCGTTTTTCTTCTGTCAGCCTTTTTTAAAGCCGTATGAAATTCAGACCCTTCAGAGGATATGAAGATATGCACAAGCATTCAAGGGAAAAGCCAAAAAGGGGCAAAAGAATAATAATTTGATAAGCTTATAGATTTCTTTTCTGGTACAGAGTTTAACAGGTGAGAGAAAGTGACAACCCATCTTCCACTCTCTTTATGCTTACTAAAATAGAAAATAAGGTTTAGGTGTGGTGCACGTGTGACCATATTTTATATCATTTTATGTACCATCACTTCTCATTGATTCAAATTTTTTTAAATTATAATTATAATTACTAATATTTTGTTGGCGAATTATATCTCATGTTATATGGAGTAATACAAAACTGTGAGATGTGGACAGTTTAGGTTAAAGAAAGTGACACTCCATCTTCCTCTCACTTCCTCAGGCTAAGCAAAATGTTTTATAGATTGAAATAAGAACCCAGTGAATGGTATATAAAAAAATAATTCCAGAAAAGGGTAGGATAATTCAAGTTTTATCACTTAACCATAAGTTGAATACATAAAGACAAATTCTTCACAATATCCACAATTGCAATATAAGAGGGCCAATTAGTAATGGAGCGAGCGAGTCATCAAGTCAGCGATCATCTAACTAAATTAGACAGGAACAAAAACAAAAGCAAGCATACCAATTTTCAACCAAACATTTGACGATAGAATACAATATACACTATACAAGTATACAGTATATAGGAAAAAAAATTGACTTTTGAACAAAGGTAGAATTAGAATCTTACAGTGCTTTTAGCTGTCTCCCAAAGAATTGAATGAAAAGAAATAAACAAAACTAACACTTTTTGTGAGATGGTTATATACTTATATAGGACTATAAGAGTGAGCAACAGAAAAAAAAAACAGAAGAAAAGAGTGCGGTCTGATTTTATGTAGAGCAGAATGTAACAAATGCCTACCCAATTGATTTGAATTGAAAGGCACAAAAAAGAAGGATTTTTTAAGTGAATCTGTGAGTGATGGAGATTCCAAATTGTAAAGAAAATGAATGGGAAATGCAGAAAGTAGAAGAGAGTAATGGGTTAAGACAAGAAGTGACTGAAAGATAGAGCAAAGTACAAAAATGTAGATGTGACTGACAAATGCAAGTGACTCACCCAACCAAAAGAGAGAGATGAGGACAAAGGATTTTGTTACGAATCCAGTATCAGCCACTCTCCATAATCACTGCATCATTCAAATTATTAGTTGTTTTACTCGACTCTTAATTGTCATTGACCGTTTACATACATATTCCACTCTTAGTTTTATTGGTTATAATGGATTGACACTACATACATGGGAAAGAAAAGGAGAACAAAAAAATATATGCCCCACCCATAATGATGAATTTTATAAACCGTGATATTCATGTCATGATTGACTCTGCCATCATCTATTATTTATTTGTATTATGTTTTTTTCTTTTTTTCAATGACTCAATGATAATTAAACATATAATAGTGATGGATGAGAGTGCAACAATGTATAAAACTAATTTACTCTCTATACATGTTTTCTCATATTTTATTTTAAAATTAAGATGATGTACTACTAACAAGATATTAATTTAGTGGTGTAAGACTTCACTAATCCCAACATTCTAATATGATCAAAATGGTAAGAATTCAATTCTTTTGAGCCACAAGAGTAACACGCCCAAAAGAATTAGTTTATTATAAAAAAGGGTGAGAATACTTGTTACCAAAATAAAAAAGATGATGTACTGCACCTGGTTGTAGTTTTTGGGTACTTTTTCTGTCGGATTGTGGAAGGTGGGTCAAGGAATAAAGATAAAATGTTACGACAAGTATAATGAGGACCATCACTCCTCCACTAAATCAAATCCCTTGATATAAGGAATCAGTTATGACATTTAAACCACATGAGCAATCCTAGCACTCATGATCACTAATTCATAGGAAATCTACATCGTAGAATTAATGATTGATTCCATCATTACTTGAGGATCACTATATATACATGTTGTACACACTATGATTATATGCAAAAATCATTTTCTTCATGGTATCAAGAGTTGTCCAAGCATAACTGCAATTTTTTTGATCCAGCCTTGCTGTCTCCATCACAGCAGCATGAATTCTTCCACCTCTGAAACTGAGGCCACCCCAAACAACACTCCTTTCAGCAACATTGATAAACTTGTTGTTCTCAATGTTGGCTCACAACTTTACATTAAACTTGATGGAGAGAATTATCCAGCTTGGCGTCTGCAATTCATATCCCTTCTAACAGGATATGATCTCTTAGGATACATCAATGGCAGCATCATCTGTCCACCCAAACACTTGGATGAAAACTCATCCCTCATCAATCCAACATACACACACTGGATTTGTCAGGATCAACTCATCCTGCATGGAATTATCTCCTCTGTGGCTGCAACCGTTGTCACTCACCTTGGCACGGTCCAATCTTCCTTACAAGCGTGGGAGACCTTGAAAACCATGTATACTAGTAGATCCAGAGTGCGCATCATGACCCTCAAGCAAAAGATCACCATTTTCACCAAAGGCACACAACCTATGGCTGCCTATCTTCAAGGGGTAAAGGCCATTGCTGATGAACTAGCCATCATTGACAACCCTCTAGATAGCACAGATCTAGTTATTCACATACTAAATGGTCTGAGTACAGACTACAAAGAAATTTCTGCAGCATTATGCAGGAGAGAGACTCCAATCACCCATGCTGAACTACATGAGAAGTTAATGGATTTTGAAACAATTCTATCTCGTGACAACCATCAACAATCCACTCCTCTAGTCCCTACAGCACATGCAGCTACAAGATTCAGAGGGCAACAAAGGTACAAACCTACACACAATGCTCCCACACCCTCAACATTACATAACTCTGTCCATCAAGTCGTCTGCCAATTTTGTGAAAGACCAGGCCACAGTGCAAAGAAATGTTACAAAATCCATGGTTATCCTAAGAGGCATGTGACAAGGTCCTCAATTCACATGGCCACTCACACCTCACCAATGCAGAACTCCAGTTGGATAATGGACACTGGAGCATCTCACCACATCACTCAACACATACCCAGGCTCAGATCAAGTACTTGTTGCAGATGGCTCAGGTTTGCAAATAACTCACATTGTACACACTAAAATACCAACCAACACTAATTCTTTGTCTCTTAAACAAGTCTTGTATGTCCCTAATATAACAACTAATCTTGTATCTGTTTCTAAACTATGTCAAACTAACCAATGCTCTGTTGAATTCTTCTCTGATTGCTTCATTGTTAAGGACCTGACTTCGGGCCAAACACTACTACAAGGACCTCTTAAACACCTCTACCACCTACCTTTCAACAACAACACAACTCCTTCACCTCATTCTCACCTCACTAGTCTTCAATCTACTTCAACATGGCATCACAAACTTGGTCATCCTTCAATCAAAATAATCAAGCATCTGGCAAATCACAACTCTATTCCTCTAAGACCTCATGTTACCTATGATTGCATCTCCTATCATTGTGCCAAGAGTCACAAGCTCCCATTCTCTAGTCATCGTCTTCACAACACTAAACCACTGGAACTTCTCTACTCAGATGTATGGGGCCCTGCTCCTATCAAATCATCAGATGGATCACTTTATTACTTAATTTTAGTTGATCATTTCTCTAAATATATTTGGTTATATCCAATGAATAATAAGTCATATTTATTTTCCATCTTTGTTTAGTTTAAAAGTCTTGTTGAAAAGTATTTTAACTTACCAATTGTGACAGTGTTCTCCGAAATGGTGGTGAATTCATCAAATTGAAACACTTCATGGCTTCCCAAGGCATTACTCATCTCACTAGCCCACCTCACACACCAGAGGTAAATGGCGCGACAGAGAGAAGACATAGACACATAGTAGAAACAGGTAGGGCTCTGTTACATCATGCCAACCTACCAGCTACATTCTGGTCCTATGCATTCCTCACAACAACATATCTGATCAATAGAATGCCCACTGCCAAGCTTAACATGAAGTCCTCCTTCACAGTAATGTTCAACAAACCACCTGAGTACACTAAGCTCCATTCATTTGGTTGCTTATGTTTCTCATGGTTGAGACCCTACACACAAATAAACTTCAACACAGATCCTTACCCTACATTTTCCTGGGCTACTCACAAAGTCAATATGCATATCTTTGCCTAGAACCTCTTTCCAACAGAGTTTACACCTCAATGCATGTCCAATTCATTGAAAACTCCTTTCCATATGCCTCCTTAATCCAACAACCAAACCCAAATCCTCCTGCCCCTGCAACTGAAACCACACTTCCCTCCATCATTCCTCTCAACCACACCACATATTCTAACACCATTAACCTTCCCCAACCCAACCTACCTCATACCACATCATCCAACCACTCTCCACCACTCCATAACTCCATCACCAACTCACCCCACAGAAATCACCCTATGACCACCAGATCCAAAAACAACATCTTCAAGCCAAAACATATACTCACTGCCACAAAACATGACCTGCCAGAAAACCTTGAACCCTCCACAATAACTCCAGCTCTCAAGATCCCTCATTGGAGACAAGCCTGCTCAGCAGAATTTGATGCTCTCATGACCAATGGTACATGGAACCTAGTACCTATGGAAGAAGCTCAGAACCTAGTAGGCTGCAAGTGGCTATTCCGAATCAAAAGAAATCTAGATGGTACAATTGCAAGATACAAGGCCAGACTAGTTGCAAAAGGCTTCACGCAAACACCCAACATTGACTTCAAAGAAACATTTTCACTAGTGGTTAAACCCCAAACTATTAAGGTTGTTCTCACTCTTGTGCTTCACTACAAATGGCCTATGCATCAACTAGATATAAACAATGTATTCCTACAAGGCACTCTATATGAAAATGTTTACATGCACCAACCACCTGGTTTCGTGCACACTGAGTTCCTTCATCATGTATGCAAACTCAGAAAAGCAATCTATGGTCTGAGGCAAGCACCTCGGGCTTGGCACGATTCATTAAAGGCATTTGTTATCTCCTATGGATTTCACACGAGCCTTAGTGATAGCTCTCTGTTCATCTACAACACACATGGAATCAAAGCCTTCCTTTTGGTCTATGTTGATGACCTTCTATTAACAGGCAGTGACAACAACTTCCTCCACAACTTCATGGCCAAACTTTCACTCCAGTTTTCCCTCAAATACCTTGGATATCCTCAATACTTCCTCGGCATTGAGCTCATCTCAACCAAGCAAGGCCTTCTACTCACTCAACATGGCTACATTCGTGATTTATTGGATAAATTCCACATGACAGGAGCCAAGACAACCTGCACACCTATTGCCACATCCACACCACTTACATTACAGGATGGCTCTGCCCCTGCTGATGCTCAAAACTTCAGATCAATTATTGGTGCATTACAATACCTCACACTCACGCGTCCAAATTTGTCCTTTGCCATCAACAAACTCTCTCAATTCATGCACAAACCAACTCAAACTCATCTTCAACAACTCAAACGTTATATTCTCAAATAGCTCAAACTTACACTCAACTATGGCTTAACACTCAAGAAACTGATGCAGCTAACCCTCAATGCCTTCAGTGATGCTGATTGGGGAGGAAATCTAGATGATAAAACTTCTACCTCTGCCTTTGTTATTTACTTTGGTGGAAATCCAGTCTCTTGGCTGTCAAAACGACAAAGAACAGTGACCAGATCCTCCATAGAAGCCGAATATAGATCCATTGCACACACCTCAGCTGAAATCATGTGGTTGTTCAACCTCCTTGGAGAACTTGGCGTCAAAACTCACACTCCTAAGTTATTCTGTGACAATATTGGTGCAACATACTTATGCTCAAATCCAGTGTTCCATTCACGTATGAAACACATTGCCCTTGACTATCATTTTGTTCGTCAACTGGTTCAAATGGGAAAGCTAACCATCTCTCACATCTCAACCAACGATCAAATTGCGGATATTCTTACAAAGCCGCTACCCAAAGTCAAATTTGCTCTGCTTTGAGACAAGCTTGATGTCACCAGTGGTGACCCAATCTTGCGGGGTGTAATGAGGACCATCACTCCTCCACTAAATCAAATCCCTTGATATAAGGAATCAACTATGGCATTTAAATCACATGAGCAATCCTAGCACTCATGATGACTAATTCATAGGAAATCTACATCATAGAATTAATGATTGATTCCATCATTATTTGAGGATCACTATATATACATGTTGTACACACTATGATTATATGCAAAAATCATTTTTTTCAAAGTAGACCTCACGTTTAAGTTTACAATATCTAACCATCATCTCCTCAAAGTTAGGCACATTGTAAGGGATTGGATTATGATTATATGCATAGAATAATAAAATTTTGTTGGAAGATTAAAAAACTCACCTAAATAACACCAAGGTTGGTGGATGTGCCCATCACAAACGCACGTTCTTATTTTGTACTAAGTCTGAGTTTTACTTTCTTTCTTGTTTTTTTTTTCCGGAGCATGTCGTGCATACACATCATTACAAGGAGTTTTGTTATCTGGGGACCCATTTGTTGTTACACTTTTGAAATCACAATACTGGCACATAAGGACACAATAAAAGGATGAGTATATATTTAACTACAAAAAATATAAAAATTTATACATAATCAATATATTATTTATTATTCATTTATATCAATTTTATTTAAAAGTTAATGATAATAAAATATATTGGTGTATATATGTTTTTCTATAAAAGGATACTTGTGCAGCAGCCCTAAAGTTATCTACCTCAGTCTCAAATTTTGCACAGTTCTAACAAAGATTGATACTTTTGCAGAACAAGACCATAAAACAATGCAACAAGATCAACTACAGTTATATATTCCAGTTATAAAAAAACCTTCAATGTTAAACCTTCTAACAATAACTACTGTTATATATTCCATCCATCTGGAAAAAAATGATGTTTTACCTTTTTATGTTATTTTAAATCTCTCTCTGTTTTATAAAATGAAGATAAATTATATGCATTTTTTTTCAAATTTACCATTATTTAATTAAATATTTTCCTACCTAACTTAATAATTTTCTTAATTTTTCTTCCAAATTTTTCTCCACTTTTCAATGTGTCACTCTCTTAATAATTTTTTCAGTACACCTTGGGATTTGGATGCAACAACTCTCCACGTTTCTCCAATTTTCAATGCACTAATTTATATTCCTACTTGTTTTCTTAATAACTTTTATTTCATTTTTTCACTTATTAGAAAGGTGGTCAAATTTATGATAATTAATTGTGGAATAAATGCAAAATTTAATGAAATTTTTTTAGTCAAATTATTCTCAATTTTTATATCATTTATTGACTTCTTAAACATTATTAATTTATTATGGATTTTTGGTTTGATAGTTATCATCATAGAAATTAAATGAATAAAAGGCCAATTTGATAATGAGGATAATAAAAGGACACAATATAATAGAAAACAAGATAAGAACATATGACTAAGCTCCTATCATGTTGAGTGTTTGGTATGTACTAAACATTGAGGTAGGGAGAGAAGATAGGGCAACAATGTAGTCTTATCCTATCTTGATAGTTCACCAAACTAAATTGCAATAATATATAATTCTAAATGTGCACCATACAAATACAAATACCACATGTAATAGAGAAATCTTGAAAAGCACTTGGACAGTATATTTAACTATCTCAATTCTCTTTCAGGATTTTGAGCAATTTAATCTGTGATATACAATACTTACTCAAAATTTGAAGGTGTCATAGCTGAAAAAAGTCAAAAAGTACGTTTGTGTGGATGCTCCATACATGCACTACATGGACTTCACTGGTCCCCGGAATGTCCCAAAGAAAAAGGATACATGAAACGTACATTGGAAAGTAGTGAAGTACGCATACAAACACAGTATATGTTACAAGTTTCTTTCCATGGTTAGACTTAAAAGTTACAATAATTAACAAAACAGTATGCATTTTATGCTTTGAAGTTTGAACCCCACATGTAAAGGGAACATAGATCCATTTTAGTATCAGACCGCCGTTCACTATTTTCCACATGGTCGATTGTAGTATGATGTGACCCACTTTTCCCTAGACACAGACAATAGTATTGAAGGTAATACATACACCAGTGTCATGTGAACGTGGTGAGCATGGACTAGAAAGTGGATGAGAAAATTGACTTGATATGAATCCTTGGGTATACCATCATGATACATAAAAGGAAGCTGCCTGTATTAGTTGTGTTCATTCTATAGGAAGAGGAGCATTACCTTATATTCATTGTATGATGATATAAGCTAGCTATTGGGCAAGGTGTAACCGCCCATAACTGATTTTTAGGTGTAACTACTTTTCCTGCCAATTCTAGATTTGTATAAATTGGGTGCTTGGGAAAAAACTAGTTAGTTTTCATATTCATTATTCTTGAACTTTTCTATAACTTTTCCTACTTCTAATAACACATAAGTCTAAAATTTTCTTTATGCAATTTCTTCGAGTTTTTTCTTGAACTTTTAGAATTTCCATATCACATCATTGTTCCCTTCAAGTAATGTCTTATGTTTTGAATTGAGTAAATATGTTCGGGGAGTATTTAGATAACAAAATAAAACAATGTACATTTAACTAAGTAAAGGATCATGCAAAACGGATAAACCTAAAATCTCAAAAGTGTCTAAATTGGCTACTTTACTTACCATTAATGAAATGGTGTACTCAATTTGTTTTTATGCACCAAGATATCCACAACCCCGATAACTAAAGACAATTTCAAGACAGAAAATAACAACACAGCTTCTATAAAACTTCATGCTGAGAATTATGAAAGTGCACTGATGTTAGTTGTTGTTGCCATTGGAGTTGTATGATTAATATTAGTAATAAAAGAAATTATACTCTAGTATTATCCACAAGAATTATACAACTAGCATTATTCATTTTAATCATACATAAAACATCACTTCATTTTCCAAGTTACTCTTAACTAACATCAAATTTGAAAAGATTTTTATCATCATTGATGAATTAACTAATTCAAAACTCATAATCAAACAGCCTTTGGTTGAAGGCAATTAAATTCACATTTGAACCAAACAATGGAAGCCAAGGGTGGCATCCACCGCTACTAGCCAAGCCTACGCTTCTTGGCCATTCTTCGTCTCCGCTCTCTTTCCTCCTCCTCTTCTATCAACCTAAGTTGCTCCTCATCCTCCTCTTTAGCAATTTTGGCGCTGCATATATCACACAAAATCATCAACACCCTAAAATATCACTTAATATAAAATATTCACAAATTCTGCTATATACAATAAACACATCAAAATCATTTGAAAGGCAATCATGAAATCAGGAAAAAAGAATGAGAAACAGAAATGGGATGCATCAGATTTTGAGGAAAGAGAAGGGGCAGGGGGAAAATAAAGACTGCAGAATTATAACTTTATAAGCATCAATAGGCACTATAAGTCTCAGAGCAAGTTTCTTACAAAGAAAATTTATAAGATAAAATAGTCTCTTGTCCTCACATAGGTCGTGTTTTGGGCAAAAGAAACAAGGAAAACTATGATTTAAAAACATAGTGAATATAAATACTATAGCATGCTTTTAAGCTCAAGAAACAAACCTCCTCCTTTCCTCCCTCAAGATTTCATCAAAGCCTGCCTCCATATTATCATCGTTGTCGTCATCAGCAAATTTGTTGGGGTTGTAACTGCAAACAATCCAACAAAATGATTGTCAACTATTATTTATCATAAGTAATCAGACGGGGACTAAAAACCAGTCAAGCATTCAGAAACATTACAAAATCAGTAGTCTGAAATCAAGCACTTCAAACCAAAAAATGTTATAATTACTGTCAAAACATTAATAGAATGGTTTGGGGAACACTTCTGAATTCAAAATGAACAAAGAAAGGGTGTACATCAGCTATAAATTGGCAGATAAGTTTGCCCTTGAAAAAATAATAACAGTCAACAGATCAGAGTTTTACAGCCAAAATTGACCCTTAACCTTCATACAAGGCTAGCCTTATTCTCTGTTATAGTTGAAGGTCTATCCCAACAACCCAATCTAGGTTAGTAAGAAACATAAGAACTCTGTATATGTGGATGAATTCCAACGTCAAAAAATTAACTTGCAAACACCAGCTAAATGGTAACAATAATTGTTTGCTTGTCATGGTGTAGAAATGAAGATACATACAACATAATTCAAAGAAAGTTACTTCACAAATCTCGCCACACAAATAGTATAACGAAATCAAGATTATCTACTTATTAATGCAAAATATAAAGAGCTTACTTAAACATTGATCTGATCATACTCCTAAAATCCATTTCATCCTCCCCATCATCAGCATGTCGTTTCACAGCCTTATTCTTAGGGCGGTGATCTTGCGACTGAGAATGCTTTGGATTTGGCTTAAGCGGTGGCTTTTTTATCTATCAAGCAAGTCAACATATATCTTAATACAGAGCTACAGTACAACTTCAAACAAAAAATCCATTATGCATATACAAGTATATGTATTTATAGCATCACACCTGAACTTTTGTTGGTCCTACTGGTTGTCTTGGTACCAACTTAGGTTTATTCTGATCTCGTAAGTCCTTTCTTTGTTCGACATTCTGCTTTTGAACAGACGAATGCACCTTTGAAGGAAGCGGTCTGTTCACACCATTTACAGGGTTTTTCATACCAGTTGTAGAAGATTTATTCCCCATGAGACTAACAGGCATCCTTGAAGGTAGGCCTTTTGGCCCCACAGGCCGGCCTGGTCCGTTACCACTATTGCTACCAAGCTGTCTTCTAGAATCAGCCGGTCTGTTACCACTATTGCTACTAAGTTGTCTTCTAGAATCAGCCGGTCTGTTACCATTATTGCTACCCAGCTGTCTTCTAGAATCAGCTGGTCTGCTAACACTATTGCTACCAAGCTGGTTTCTAGAAACAGCTGGCCCATTACCACTACTGCTACCAAACGTTTTTCTAGAATCAGCTAGTGTATTACTGGCCTTACTGGCAGAGCTTAACTTATAGTGGGACCCTGGTTTAGGAGGCAAATGACCAGGCCCAGAAATAAGTTTCCGATCCTCACCACTGCCACGAACAAGCTTGCCACCATTCATCATAGGTTGTTTACTCTTCCCTGCAACTTGGGTTGGCCGTCCCTCTTCAACATCAGCAAAAACCCTGTATAAGTTTCCTCAATTACAGTAACATATTTTAACCCCGACAACAAACACTGCATGAACATATAACCAAGCAGTAACATACCAGAATTGCGCACAGATATATTCCGAGGAGGGGGCTCTTTCTTAGGCGCTGGTGCGTCATCAGACAAAAGAAATGAGTAATCTCTAGTATCCTTCAGTTTCTGGGCTTTAACTATCTTCTGTTTGAACAAAACAGTTCATCACAACCATTTTAGAATTTGGACTAAAAAGTTACATTATAAGTGAAGCCTCACACACAATAGCTGCAATACCTCACTGACTTTGGGTGGCACCTGACTATGAGATGAAGACTTCAATCCTCCAGTAGATACTCTATTTGAGTTCTTGTTCTGCAGACAGGAATAATATGAGAAAACATCATCACAGAAATACTACAAAGCAAAAAGGACATTAAAGAACACCTAACTGCGGCATATTCCCAGTAATGTGAAAACCAGATAGCAAAAGTTATCGAGCAAAATAGATGACTAAAGGAGTTTGATTTTTTTATAAATGAAATGGTACAAAACAATGCATAAAGAAACTTGGGAAATGTTTAACATCTCAGTTCTTCGTGAATGGGAGTAGAATACTGACGTCAAATCACATTTCAGTTACACTCCTAAGAGCTTCACAATATGAAGTCATGCTTAACAAACTTTAAATAAAAGTTAAAACATTAATACAAAAACATCAACAATCAAGCATTAGTCCAACCAGGTAGGGTCTGCTACATGGATAAACAATGTCATGATGCTCTATCATAAATCATGTGCCTTGACAAAACATTGTTAGAACTGATTTAGGTATCCCCCAGGATCCCTCTAAACTTAATTGTATAATTTATTTAAACGGAACAAGCTTTGTATGAAACTTTATTTACTTATTAGCTTTTTAGTGCATTGTTATGTGATAAATTGGTACCAGTTGCAATTAGACCCCTAACAATAAATTTACATATATGAGATCACTATACATATAACACACAGCAAACCTAAAAGATAAGTAAAATTATACCTAAATATAATGGCTTGAAATGAAGATTGCTAGTATCATAAAAAAAAGATTTATAACTAATCCATAACAAAGGTTCTGAACACATACAGTGTGAGTTGAGTTTGACGGCCTGGGTGCCAAATGCTCATTTTCTAAGAATGACTTGCTCTCTTGAATTACTCTCTGAGCAATAACTGGTTGAGAAGGGCCAAAAAAGGATCCATAACTGCAGCAACATTAAGATTGAAGACAATATTAAAACATCCTCCCTGCTAACGATTTTCATCCCATCCACGCAAACCAAACAAAAACCATATTGATGAAGAGCACATAGCATGTATAATTAATATCTATACAAGCAAGAAAGTTTAAATGATTGTAGAAAAGCCTCCAAAAAATGAGGCTGATATGAGTTTTTGTCCCTGAAACAACTTAGGGTTCATTTGCGAGTTGGATTGTTGGGTTTTGGAAGTGAAGGAAGGGAAAGGGAAGACTTCAGAGCCATGAAATACAGTAATACACTTTAGAGATGACTTTGAAGCTTTCCCTTTCCCCTTCAAAACTCAACTCACAAACAGACCCTTAATCAATGCAATGCCACCACACCCTCAGGCATTGGTACACGATGTATGGGAAAAGGAGCAATAGAACTTACTAACATAAAAATAAAACAAAACTTTACTCTTGTGCGAAATCCCAACTCAATACATGGTACTTTTTTAAATGATTGAGACTTGAGACTCCTCAAAACACTCTTGTATAAAGTGTTTCTAGCACACACAGCAATATATAATGTTCAAAGATGATTTAAAGACTCACTTATCATAAGGAAGTTTCTTCTTTCTACCACTGGAACCTGCAAGGGAAGAACTACTCTCCTTCTTCATCTGTCTTCTGATTGATTCCTTCAACTTTCGCCTCAACTCAAGGTACTCCAGTTCTTCCTTTGTGGGCTTGCGAGGTTCTTCCTCTCCGTATTCCTCCTCTTCTTCATATTCTTCACCTCCCTCATCCTCATAATCATCGTAATCGCCATAATCCTCTGGTTCCTGCAAGTAGGATAAAAAGTTCCCATACAAGGTGATTCAATTAAGGAAGAAAATAATCCAAAAAAAAGAATAATAATGGGAATCCCTAGATTTGAGAATGGTTACTTCTCTGTCATAGCCCCGCATTGCAGTTTGAAGTAAAAACTAGAGAATCGCCAGTTACAAATTATTTGGAGACTAGATTACAATTTGATTGATGACCTGCTCTTGTTGGTACCAATGCACAAAGAATTGCAAAATTAGGGTTAGAAATCGAAGCTGAAATTCTTGTCAGTGTAACTCACAGTGTTAAATTGAGAGATAGAATGCAAACAAAAGAGCCCAATGCAACAATAGAATTGTATTTTTTTTCTTCTCAGAAGCACTAAAATTAGGGTTATGGGATGAACAATTCACTCGAGTTTAAGAAAAAAAGAACATCCTTGATTTTCCCCAAATTGCCACACACTTACAGGATCAGCAAATGGAATTGAAAGTTTATGCGATAAAAAAAACCCAGTAAGAGAAACGCCTCGATTTATCAGAGGAGGCCGAATCAAGTGAAAAATAGGGGGATCTCGATTTTAATAAGAATATGAGCACAATAAGCAGAAAATGAAATGATGGAACAATAGGAACTGGAATTGAAAATAATCGAAAGTGGAAAATGGGAAAGAAAATGAGAGGAGAGCATTACCTTGATCTGTGCAGTGCTGGAATTGTTGATTAGGGCATGAAAAGAAAATGGGTGAAATTGGAGGGGAAGGGGTCTTTATAATTATTTGTATCCACAAAGTTCAATACTTACTACATTTCTAAAACTATTAGATAATGGATAATAGATGAAATTATTCATGTTCATGATAAATGTCAATTCATATCAATAAGATATGAGTTTAGAGTTTTTTTTTTGTGACATGTATCCTCGCACCGGAGATAATTCTGTTGGAGCTGGGAACATCCACATGTATGTGAGATTAACTTTCTCAATGAACATTTTTCCATCCATAATACTCGAACTCGGTTCTTGCTTCTTGCTTAAGGGAAATCAAACATGTATTACTTGAACCAACACTCGTTGATAGTTTAGAGTTTAGTCATGAAAAAAATATTAAATCATATCCTATTGACCAATTATAATGTTATTAAATTAAAAAATTAGGAATTTAGTGGGTTATTAGAATGTTTATTACTTTATTTTAGACAATTGAGAAATTCATAGGTGGTCTACTTATATTTTTATATATAAAGATGGATTATTAAATCTTAAATTCATTTTTCTTCTGACAATATTTGTTTATATAGTTTTGTTTCTTTGACTTTTTTGGCATGCAATGTTATATCTTCTATAATATATTCCGATCAAAAGTGGAGCTGCTGAATTTATAAAAGTTGTATAATTTTTTATACAATTTCCCTTTAGTTCATTTCCTTTTTAATATAAAAAATTACATAAATGATTATTTGGGAATTATTATATTTCATTTTTAATGTTTATTAATAGTTATTTATTATACTTACTATATAATTAAATATCCCTATTTAATGTTGTATCAATCTAAAATATACAATTTAAATTTTTTTCCATTTATTATTTTTGGAAAAAAAGTTGTATGATTATATAAATGGTTATTGGAGAATAATTATATATAATTTTCAATGTTTATACAATTTAAAATTAAATATACAGTTGAAATTTCCTTATCTGCTGAAAATAAAGTTGGTTTAAATTAATGTTTAATTACATATTACACGTATAATAAAAATAATTAAATAAATATTAAAGTTGAAAGCTTTTGCATTGCAAAGGCCACAAACCAGTGAGAGTAGAGGTGTCAAAATGGGATATCTGAACGAGTTCAGGTCAGCCTATATCGGGTTCAGGTTAAACCGGGTCAGGCTAAAAAACTGAGATATAATTTATGCATATTAAATGATAGTCCAAACCCACCCTAAGCGGGTTTCGGGTTGTGCGGGCAGACATACATAAACTAAATTTTTTTTTTTTAAACTTTTAATATATTTAATCTATTCAAAAAATATGTAGGATTTGATATTAATGTATAATTTTTCTTAACATATTTGTTATGCCAAATGCAACCAAACTTATAGATCTATTGCATTGTGTTTGAGTTAAGACGTGATATTAAGTCCACGTGTATGATTTTTAACATACCTCTTTTATTAAATCTCTCATTTCTATTGGACCATCGCTCTCTAACATAATATAATTTGTAACTTCACTTTAATATATAAACATTTGGATACTAACAAAAATATTATCTGTGAACTATTATATTAAATTTGGTTGTGTAAAGTTCTCGATGATAACAATTGATGTTGATTTTAGTTTTGTTATTAACGTTATTTTATTTATTATATTTTTTTGGTAAAAATTAAATCTAATTAAATGCACAATAGCATAATACTTATTATTTATTTTTTATTATAAGTTGTTTTGTAAATTTTTATTTAGTGCTTATTACCATGCGAAAAGTCTCAAGAAAGATTGAAACATATAAGTAAAATGGGTAGCCCGAACCCGTCCGAATAAGTCCGACCCGAACCTAGATTTATAATAGTCCGGTCAGACTAAAAAGCCCGGTAAGTACCTAAATTATGACCATTTTGACAGCTCTAAGTAATACTATTAGCAAGTATTTCGTGCATAGCATAAAACGTTTAAATTTACATAGATATTGAAATAACAACAAAATATTTATAAGATAATTTAAAATAAAAATTAGATATAACCAATTCAATTAAAATCTAAAAAATATAGATGGGAGGAGAAATATTTAAGTTTTTGAGAAAGATAAGTGGTAGCCTAAAAACATATGCTAAAGTGAATAAAAGAACAGGAAAAAAATGTATTCAACATGTAATAACTATATTATAAATCTTTATAATAGGATAATGATACTGCATAGCTCATGAAATAAATGGAAGACAGAAAGTGTCAAGACTAGAAGAACTTGAATTCCATTCACTCCAAAGCTAGAAAAGCATCAAAAGAGCCACTTTACATATAACCTGAAACCAACAAATGCTGTAAAACAAACAATATTCCTAGGCAAGACTTATTCTACAATCTTAACAATCCAAATCACATGTCATATTATATAAAAAGGATCAAAAGGTTGGACCAGCTGCAACAATTTCTTCTGTGAGTTTGCTATCTTTGCCAATCTTGTAGTTGGTGAAGGTTTCAAAGTTCTTCTTGAATAACCCAGCTAGCTTTAACAGTGTCTCCTTGTAAGCCTTTTTGTCTGACCACTGCAATCCATTAAAAGCACCAATGCTATTAAGTATTAACAAAAGACAGTGCTAAATGATAGAATATGCTATAGATTTCAGGACAACTAACCATGTTCACAGGTTCCAGAATTTTTGAAGGGACTCCCTCCACTTCAGTCGGAATCTCAAGCCCGAAAATCTCGGTCTTCTTGTAATTTGCATTCAGGAGACTTCCAGAGTGAATAGCATCAATAATTTTTCTTGTGTAGGGTAGTTTGATACGGCTACCATAACCATAGCTGCAGTAGTTTCACAAAGGCAAGAACAAAGTGAGTTTTAGATTTTCTAGAGTACAATTAATATATTGAAGGCCAAAATAAGAAAAATTGAGTCAATGGTAAGAACTGAAAATGCATACCTTCCACCAGACCAACCAGTGTTAACAAGCCATCCAGTAGCACCATGTTTCTGCATCTTTTCGGCAAGCATTGCAGCATACTTTGTAGGGTGTAGCATTATAAATGCTGCACCAAAACAAGCTGAGAAAGTTGCCTGTGGCTCCTTTATACCATCCTCTGTCCCAGCCACCTATAGTAATCATCATAGCAAAAAGATTGTGACACTTACAGAAGAAGTAACATGGTAAGTTAAGAGTGAAGTTAATTAATGTGGTTCAATACCAATGCAGTGTATCCACTGATGAAATGATACATGGTCTGTGCCAGGTTTAGTTTACTAACTGGTGGGAGCACACCAAATGCATCACATGCCAAAAGTATTACATTCTTTGGGTGAGGTCCAACACATGGCAACATTGCATTTGGAATGTACTCAATAGGATAAGCAGCACGAGTATTTTCTGCAATAAAAATTACATATTTAATTGTCAAATGCACATCCCTTTATTTAATTTCATCCTTATCTTTTGAGGCATAATAGAAGGTTTGCCACAACTTAATAGATTAATTATCACATCAGGAACATCATCATGTCAAGTACATATTAAGTCAACTTTTCATTGATATAACCAATTAAGTTATAGCTTAGTCCTTTGGTTGTCAGATACTGAGCAAATAATTTAATTGAAAGTTGAAAACATCCAAATCATTACACAATCATGATCAATCTCTAAAGAATTCATCTTGAAAACTCATTGTATACCTGTAACTGATTTGTCGGTGTAATCAACTTGTCGAGTATGTTCATCAAACACCACATTTTCCAAAACTGACATTCAGTAAAAGAAATAAAATTAATTAAAATGTGCATTTCTTAGGAGTATTAATTAAAAGAGGCCAAACAAAGGTGTTTGGTTAAAATTAGTGTTGAGATACATATATACCTGTCCCAAACCTGATTGCATTAAAGATATCTGGTTCTTTCTCCTGTGAGAGATCAATGCATTTAGCATAGCAACCACCTTCAATGTTGGATACACCAGTCTCACTCCAACAATGTTCATCATCTCCAATTAAATACCTGTTGTGGTCCGTAGAGAGAGTAGTCTTCCCGGTGCCTAAAATAAATTAAAACAAACGAATGTCCATTAGAACTATATGAAGATGATAACACAGACCATAACTAAAATTAACAGTGAAGCATCATAGTAAAAACAAGCAAGCAGTGGAGTAGTATGGCTATAGGAACATATCGTAGGGAAGTTCGGCTGGAGCTACAATCCAATGGAAGTGTAGCATATTTGATGTGCTGGTCTGATACTATACCTGAGAGTCCAAAGAAGAGTGCAACATCCCCATCTTTGCCAATGTTGCAGCCAGAGTGTAAGGAGAGGATGTGACGCATAGGCATGAGATAATGCATGACACTGAAAAGACCCTTCTTCATTTCCCCGGCATATTGAGTACCAAGGATAACCATTTCCCTTCTACCAAGATTAATGTCTATGCTAGTAGAGGATGTCATGTAATGTGTGTAACGATTACAAGGGAATTGTCCAGCATTGTATATAGTGAAGTCCGGAGTACCAAAGTTCTCCAGCTCTTCAGTATTGGGTCGGATACACCTGTCACCGACCCAGTTATCCATTTTGTACACTAAACTAAACTAACATGAATCCTCTACAGAGCAGGGATATGTATATATATGTTATTTGCATATAATATATTTATATAAGGCTGTTAAGTGTTATTGATAGGGGCACTTATCTGGCAGGGCTTATACCTTTTGTTCTGGAATGAAGAAGAGAGAAACAAATAGTGTTGGCAATGATAAACTATTGCTAGTTTTTTTTTACTTACATGTTGTGCATGAATAAGGAATGGTAAGCTCTGGCAGAGACAATCCTGACTTTGATTTTGTTCTCTGGGTCCCAATTCAAGAATTGGTCATTGACAAATACCTGTAAATTAATCAACAACGTTATCTGGAATTGTCATTCAGATATATATAAAGTATATTACTTGAGGCATAAAATTTTTGGTTTACAAAGTTACTCCACAACAGGGTTTATCTATAGTGATTAACTGTGAAAATCTGAAATGACAATAACACAATGAATATATGGGAGGCATTATTTTGTTGTTTTAAGTATATTGTGGAGCAGATACAATTGCAGCTATGAACCAAACATTTGGGTTCCTTTTTCTAATGTAAACTAATCAATTTATCTTGTGATTGGGAAAGCAAAAGAATATATCATGCGTGAAGATATGGAATAGAAGCATATCTTCCGTTTCTTAGTAGCAGCATGAAAAGGACATATCCATACTAAAAACAAGCACGAGTAGTGACAAACCACAACAATATCATGTCACCTCTGCCCCACTTGAACAAAAATACAACATAGGCACCATTCAAATGTCACTATCTTAAAAGCCAAAGATGAGATACTCCATCCTCTTTTAACAAAATGAGGTAAGAATAAAGCTAAAAATGAGTCGAATCAAGTTTCAAGTCTATATATATATATAAAAGATATATATATAATAAATAATATTCATATAACAATTGTAAATAATTTTAAAATAAATTCATATATTTTAACATATAATCGAGTTAACTCATGTACTTAACTCATTTATTTAATGAGCTCAACTTTCAGCTTAACCATATTTATCAAACTAAATAATGAGTCAATTTTAAAAGAATAACGACTTGATTTGATTAATTAAAAATTATATCCAAGTGTTAACATTTTTATGTGTAAGTTTGTTATTCTTTTGTAGTGTGTAAAATATGTTTTTATACATGTATGAGATAGATACTATATCTAAAAATAATATAGTACATTACAATTTGCTAAAATTATTATTGTACTCATTATTTTTACAATAAAAGAAGGACTGACAATATTCAACATTAACAGGAGTTGTACCTTGTCCAAAGAGTTCAAGTAATCGACGGCTCTTTCTCTGTTAACCATGAAAGTGTGCTCGTCCATCTCAATGTTAGGGGAGCCCCTACAAGTTACAATATTTAAAAATATTGTCTCATAAAATACAAATAAAAACAGAAAAGAAAAAAAATGAAACAGAAGCATGATACATATACACACACAAAAATAGTAAAAATGATGGGATAGTTGGTAAGACTTAATTATAGTACTCACTTTCCCCACCAAAGCTCATTCTCAGTATGATGATCCTTAACCACGCGCTTGTCCCTGGGAGAACGACCTGTCTTGGCACCAGAAAGTGTTGCCAATGCCCCAGTTGAAGTGATGAATGATCCTTTCTCATACTTGATCGCCTGTTCATAAAGTTCTGCACCAAATCCAAAACAGACACAGCTTTATATAATTTGTCATTAACAAATTACTAATAATGTGAATACAAAACCATTTTATTATACCAGCAGGAGAGAGATTGTAGAGGACATGGGTAAATTTCAAAGCACTGTCACTGACAACAATGGTGGGAGCGATATGATGGTCGTGATGAACAACTCTTTGGGTTTCTGACTTCTTATCTGGGTCTCCCTTCACCACCTTTGGTCCACTTTCTCTCGTCAATGACGCCAATGATGCACTGTTTCAACAAGTTTGAATGGGCTTTTTAATATTATCATAATTTTAATTAGAATAATCGCAATTTTAATGTTGTCCAGCAAAAGTTAACTTCCAATGTGTTTGCAATAACATATCCTTGTTCAATGTTCATATAGAACAAGTATCACATGTTAAACATTCATGTCTTCATAAAAAATTATTTTATTTTTTGTTTTTATGATTTTTTTTAACCAGTTGTCATTTTTGTTGTTGATAGAATTGGTACAATGAGACACACCAAATTTTGGGACAAACATAAAAGAAAAAAGTCAAAAAGTTACACTAATTACATTCAATCTCATTCATTCATTTTCTTGAATTCAACGGATCAAATGAATGACACCTAAAAATTAAGTTGTTGCCTATATATATATATATATAGTTACCTGATGGAGTTAAGTTGTTGCCTCTGGCGTTGTTCTTCAGAGAGGGTAGCGAAGGGAGTTTGAGTCCTTTCAATGGGTGTGGTGGGTGCAGACCTCTTCTTCTGAAGAAAATGAAGCTCATCAATGGTTTGAGCCTTCACAGTTGGACCACTATCATCGTGACAAATCCCATTAATATGCTTCTTATGTGTCTCAATCTTCGCAAGTCCGTTCCTTCCTCCTTTCCCGTTCAATGCCACGCTACCATTACCATTACTTGCCATCTTTCTCTACCCAAAACAAAACAAAACTTTAATGTGTAGCATGCATACCATCATCATAAAATCAAGAACTTTTTTTAACATTTGCATGTTAAGATCAAAGTAAAGTTCACGATCAATCTACTTATTAATGACCAAAACCGTTTTTTAAACATATTGGGAACTTGTTACTATTTTTTGTGTAAAGAGAAGAGAACAAACCAAAGATTTAATTTGCAGCTTCTAGTGCAGAAACGAGTGAAGCTAGCTAGAATAAAATAAGGAAAAAATAAAAGAACTAATGAGAAACAAAGGAACTTGTAAGAGAAATGAACAAAGGAAGTGCAACGTTGATGTTGTGTAGTGGGGATTACCTGTGAAATGGTGATGAAAATTTTGTAACGTTGAGCGATCCATTTTATAGGGTTCAGTGTCACCCATCACCTTAACTAGAGCTAAGTAGTTAACTATGGTAATGGAGAACTATGGTTAAATCATATCCTTTGCCCTAAGCGGTCAAACTCCGAAGAGAGAAAAAATATTCCAAATGTCAGTATTCGGGAATCATCTGAGATAAAAAAAGATGTGTTCATTTATTCATGAGTAACCATCCTAAGCTCCTCTTAATTACAGTAGAAACACATTCCCGATCGTGTCGCCACCTAATTTTAAAGAGCAACGATATTAGATGGGGATCTGCTGTCTCGCAACCATGTCCCCGACCACGTCTTTGATCAATCACAATGAAATAAAATTATGAATATTTAATTTTTTAACTGATATGACATAATATGATTGGTCTGAGATAGAGTTTAGGACAGAGTTTGGAACAACAGATGCTTATCCAACAATATTATCTAATCGGACACTCTTTTCGAAAATAAATTAAGAGTCTAACCATTCATTCTTGTATGTAAATATATTATTCCATAAAAAGGAGATACATCTTTTTCTCTTTCTAGAAACGAAGATACTTATACCATAAAAAGGAGAACATGGTCTTGATGAATTAAGAAAAGCTTTAACGACCAAATTAATGTTGAAAAAAGAAAAGTAAGTAGGAAATTAACTAAAGTGAAGATATAGCAACGGGTTTAATGGGAGGAGATAAAAACCAGGGGAGGGTATATGTGGTAGAGGTCCCTTTGTAAGTCGTTTTTTTTTGTTCGATCTCATTTTCTCAATTCTCGTGACGTTTATGATTCAATCACACATTCACACTTAACTTTCCTTTATATTGCATTGGGGGGTAGTATGGCCATGATTCGTTCCATTTGGGGGAGGTTATATCTGTACACGCAGAGTCTCTTCTTGGAGCAATGAAACTCATAGGTTTTACTTATAGTAGGAAAAGTCATAAATAACGTGTCAGGTGAAATAAGTCCTAATCTTGTTTACCTCAATAATAAGAAAATAAAAACAATAATATTAATAAATTTTTAAATATTTAATTAACATTACATATTTTTATTAACGTGAGATAAAATTTAAGATAAAAGATATTTGTTCTAGTAAGTGAGGGAGTTTGGCCGAATAATATTTGATATATTGTTTCTGAAACTTCAGTTTTTGATGCATAGAAACATGGTTGGTCAGTTGTGGAATTAAACTTTTATGAATTTGCTACCTTCGATTAAACTGATAAATTGAACCTTGATTTTATCAAAGTGCTTTAGCTCAAAATATATCTTGAGAAAATGAGAATTCTACTCATAGTTATAAAAACCGTACCGTACCGGCTGGTTCAATCGGAAAACCGGTAAACCGGCCGGTATTTTACTAAACCGGTTGGTTTATATATATATATATATATATATATATATATATTTTAAAAACTTAAAAATTCATTACAATGTGACCCATCTTTTCAACTCTTCTTCAACACTTCAAGGTACATGCTTCCAAAGTATATATTACACATTTTGATTCCTAACATTCTTGTGTAATCTCAGTGACATTTGTGTAATCTTGGAGTACTGTCTGAATATATGATTTGGTAGAAAAATATAATATTCATATAAGATAACTTTGAGTCCTAGATGTTAAATGTTAAAACTCTAAATTTATTTGTTTTATAGGGTGAGTTGTGAAGTTATGTCATTTATTTATATTTTGTGGTTGTTAAGTGATACTTTTGGATTGATATATGTTTTTTAATTTAGATTTTGAATTTGTTAAAGACTTAAAATTATTTATTTATGTGAATTTTGAGTAGATTATAAATATGGATTATAAATTTGAGTATCTACCTATTTGAAATTTTTTTGTTATAGGTTTATATATATAAATATAAGTAGGTATGTCCGGTTTAACCGGCATGCGGTTTAATTAGTGAACCACTGGTTAAATCACTGTACTACTATACCAATACCCTGACCGGTTTGATAACCGATACAGTTTTAACAACACTTTTCTACTCCATTAAAATTTGGTGGAAAAGTTTGCGAATTTCACTACGCAAGCTTACACATTTTCAGCTTTACGACATTTGTCATCTCTCAAAATTTGAGTTGCATTGTATTTCCTTCCACTGAAAATAAAAATATAAAGTGAAATACATATCGAACAAAAACACCCATAAAAGATGGCAGGCCCAGCTGACACAATTCTTCATCCCTAAATTGTTCCTTCAATCATGCACAAAATCGGTTCATAATTTTTGGATATGGAATAAAAAATATAAAACCTATTGGTTGTTACAGAATTGTGACACTCTGATTGCTACTGCTAGGTGTTCCAACCCGGTCTCATCTGGGCCTTCAACCTGAAAAGAATCTATTAGCTCGGCATCCTCAAACTGTCTTCTTTAATTCGAACAGTTCGTGCAGTATTCTGTATGTCCTCGTCGTTCGCCTCAGATAGAGCTATCCGTGGTAGATGCAATAAATGCTCCAGACACGACATTAAGACTTCTGACATGTTATTTAATGCACTTCTGTCATGCTATTTAATGCACATTTGACATAGCATTTAATGTGCCGCTGACTCGCCATCAGTGTCAGACCATAGACCACCTGTCACGCCGCTTGAACATTCTACCTGCCCCGACAAATCGACAAGGACAAATCTGCAGGTCAGGTAAGGACGACTAGAATGCGTCCCTCGTACCCATTAGATGTTGGCCAATGACCAGATGTCAACTCAACGTCTCCTAAGCCCTAAGCCCTAAGCCCTGTAATAGAAGAGACCACATAAGGAGTAGAACCAACCTATTATCCTCTTATTTATTGTTACATTTATTACTCTAACTTCTCTCTTATTTACTCTCCTTCTTTCTCTAGAATACTCTAGTGACTTGATCGTCGGAGAACCTTTTCAGGTACCTTCCCCGACGGGCTCAGAAGATCATCTGACCAAGTTACCTGTTTTGCTACTCTTCCGACCATCCATCCTCAGCTCCCAACCATACACTCTTAACACTAAAGAACACTAGGTGAAGCCTAGAAACCTGATATATTGATTGCAAAACTACTTGCTTTGCTTGGATGTACTATAATTGTATTCTAATTAAAATGATAAATATATCACCAAAAGTTAAACTTCTCTTTGTTTTTGAAGTATTTATCTTTGTATAATCACAAATTGCACCATCAAATTACCAATTTGCAAGTGTAAAATTAGCTATGAATTAAGAACAAGGATCTTGTGTCCCAATATGACTATATCCTCATGTCTCTATCCAATAGAATAACATTAAATAATATAAAATAATAAGTTTATGTTTTTATTTTTATTTTCTAATAAAATGAAGTATCTTTATTGGTTTGGGAAACAAATGGGGACATCAATAAAGACAGAAGTTCTTCATCCCTGAATAAAAGCCTATGATACATAGTTGGTATGCTCACGTGAGTCACCTTACTGATTTTGTGTATAGTGGAATACAATTTGAGCTATCACGAATCAGGGTCTTATGTCCTCAAAACAATCATATCCTATCAAATAGCATAAAAATGTCACTTTATATCTTTTTTCTTCAAATATATGACAATTTTTCATTGAAATGTGACACAATAGGACACAAAATGTGAGATAGCTAATACATATTCCAACTATCACCTATACACCATATGATGGATCACATGATATTAAAAATGGAGAGCAAAAATTGATATGTTTGAAGGGGCAATGGGGATTTTAGAAAGTTTATTAATGAAAGGAATGAAGAAAGCTTGAAGAAAGAATCATGATTCTCCTTGAGAAGGATAGATGAATTTATAGTATAAGAAACACCTAACAACTAAAACAGAAATTGCCTAAAAAGGAAACTGATAACCAACAGAATTAACAGAAAATTGAAAAACTACTAAAAAAGGAAAGTTGGTTGTTTGGTTGTTAATCTTCATTGGGCTCAATAGTGGATTCTTCTTCTTTCAATCTGGGCTTTATTGTTAACATCCTCCCACAAGGTGGCATATGGATATTGATTATGCCAAGCTTGGAAAGGAACTTGCGAAAAGGTGAAGGTTGAAGAGATTTTGTGAAAATATCTACTACTTGTAAGAAAGTGTGGTTATGGAGAAGATGAACGACTCTGTTTTGCACCATTTCTCTAATAACATGGCAATCGATCTCGATGTGCTTGGTTCTTTCATGAAATACTTGGTTTGCTGCTATGTGCAAAGCTGATTTATTATCGCAGAATAGACTAACTGGATTGGAGTGTTAGATGCATAAGTCTTGGAGAAGGTATAGCAGCCATTGAGCTTCACAAGCTGTCATGGCTAAGGATCTATATTCAGCTTTGGATGAAGACCTCAAAACAATATTCTGTTTCTTGCTCTTCCATAAAACAAGAGTTGTTCCAAGAAAGAAACACCACCCTGTTACTGACTTTCTTGTATCCAAGAAAATCGCCCAGTCGGAATCAGAATATCCCCTTATGGTGGTTGAGTTATTGCTAGGGATGAATATACCATGTTCAGATGATCCTTTCAGATACTTAAGAATTCTGTTTGCAGCTTGATAATGTATGGTGGTTAGTGCAGAAAGGAATTGGCTTAAACAACCCACATTGAAACATATGTCTGGTCTGGTGTGAGTGAGGTACAAGAGTTTCTCCATCAATCTTCTATAACTGGTTGAGACGGTGAGAGGAGTTCTTGAACTTGCTTGAATTTTGGCATTGTACTCCATAGGTGTATATGCTGGTTTTGAGCCACGGATGTCAGATTCTTCTAAGAGATCTAAGGTATACTTCCTTTGATACAAGGTTATACCATGACAAGCCCTGGCAACTTCCATGCCTAATAAGAACTTTAAGTTTTCAAGATCTTTAATGCTGAATTTGTTGTGAAGTATAAGTTTGGTGTGTCTTATGTCATCAAGGTCATTCCCTGCAAGCACCAAGTCATCTACATAGACCAAAATTGCATTAAAGGTATTATTAGTTGATTTAACAAAGAGAGAGTAATTTGAGTAACATTTTAAAAAACCAATTTTGTTCAGGGTGTGAGTAAGCTTATCATGTCTTTGTCTACTTGCTTGTTTTAATCCATAAATAGATTTTTCAAGTTTGTAGACAAGGTTATAATTGTGGATTTCAAGGCCTTGTGGTATCTTCATGTACACTTCTTCCTGTAGATCTCCATGAAGGAAGGCAGTGTTGATGTCAAGTTGATGTAAGTGTCAATTGTTCATGGCAGCAAGGGATAACATGACTCTGATTGTGGTCATCTTCACAACTGGACTGAAGGTGTCCATGTAATCCACACCTTCTGTTTGATTATACCCTTTTGCAACCAGCATTGCTTTATACCTTTCTATGAATCCATCGGGTTTGTGTTTGAGCTTGAATACCCATTTACAACCTATTGCTTTCTTATCATTTGGTAATTTTGTCAATATCCATGTATTGTTTCTGCCAAGGGCAGTGAGTTCTGCTTGAATGACATCTTTCCAGTAGGGATGAGCTATAGCTTCAAAATAGCTTATAGGTGTATGAGGGGTGGATATGGCTAAGGAAAATTGTCTGAAGTTATTTGATAGCAGGTTATAGTCAAGAGTGTTGCTGATAGGGTATTTGGTGTGAGTGTGGGAGTTAGTATTGGTCAGAAGGTTCTAGTGATAGTCTTTCAAATATGTGGGGGGGCTTTCTGGTCTTTTGAGATTGTCTTGTGAGTGTAGAGTCATGAGGTTCTTCTGTGACAGCTTAGATAGGGGCATCATGGTGGATAGGTGAATCCATGTCTAAGACATCTTGGTCTGTGCTTGAATCAGGTGGTGAGGAATAAAAAACATATGTAGGATGGATGGGTAGAATAAGAATGCCCCCTTGATTGTCTTCATTTCTATTTGAATCATTATAGTGGAAAGGGAAAACATGCTCAAAGAAACAAACATTTTTAGATAAAGAGATTTCGTTAGTACTCAAATCAAGTAAGATATACATTTTAGTTGCATGCTTAAAATCCAAAAAAGGCACATTTCTTAGACCTAGGATCTAACTTTCTTCTATTAGAAACTAAAGTAGAGGCAAAGCATAGACTTCCAAATATCCTTAAATCAGTTAGATTAGGCAAAGTTCTGAAAAGTTTTTCAAAAGGAGATTTGTTATGCAAAAAGTACTAGGTTGTCTATTGATTAGATGTATAGCATGAGAGATAGCATAGTTCCAAAAACATTTTGGTATGTTTGATTCAAAAATCAAGGCTCTAGCCATAGCAAGTATATGTTGGTGTTTTCTTTTAACCAAGCCATTTTGTTGTGGTGTCTCTACACAAGAGGTTTGATGTTCAATTCCTTTTGAAAGATAAAAATTTGGCATGATAAATTCTTTGTCATTGTCACTTCTAATGGCCTTTATAGTCAAGTGAAACTGAGTTTCTATGTATGTGACAAAATCTTTCAAAAGAAGACCAACTTCAGATTTGTTTTTCATAAAGAAGACCCATATAAATCTTGTTTTGTCATCAACAATGGTTAAAAAATATGTATGACCAAAGGTTGAGAGTATGTGAATAGGCCCCCAAATGTCTACATGAATTAAATCAAAAGTATTCATAGATGTTGTGCTGCTAATATAGTAGAGTAATCTTTTCTGTTTAGCTAATTAACAAACTTCACATAGGTCTAAATCTTTATTGTACTTCAAGAAAGGGAACTGAGTTTTCATAGCATTCATCTTGTCTTTGGACAAATGTCATAGTCTAGAGTGTTATAGATCACAATTATTATATCTAATGAAGGAATTTACAATGTGAGACCTATGATAGTTTTTGCTGGAATCAATCCTCCCATTAGCTCAGCTGCACCAATCATCTTCAAGGAGTGTGGGTCCTGAGTTTGGCTTGGTGAAAAAAGTTAATATGCAGCCCAAGGATAGGGATGGCAACGGGCACGAGCGAGCACGGGTAGTAGCTACCCGCTACCCGTTTCAAAATAGGAGAGTATTATCCATATCCGCCTGTACCCGTACGGGTACCCGTGTGCGGGTATTCGCGGGTATTTCTGGGTACCCACGAATACAACTGGTACCTGCAGGTATTTCTAGGTACCTGCGGATACAACAAGTATCTCCGGGTTTCCTATATTAAAAATGAATTTTTAATTTTTTACTTCTATTATGTTTCAAATGAGATGAAACTTAATTTTTTTGTATCTTTGGATTGAATATTTGGCAAAAATGCTAAATTTATTGGTGTTTTCTATTTTTATGATTTTTTGTTCTCATTTCCTTAAAAAAATATTTTTTCTTTGTAAAACACGTGTATTTCTACACATGGAATAATATTTGTAGAGTGTTTCACAACCAAACTTAATAAAATATGTAAACAAAGTAAAATGAAAAAATGTACACAGTGTAATGAATATTAGAATAATGTATTTTTATTTTAATTAAATATAATATATTAATCATATAAATAACGGGTACTTGCGAGCATGGGTACTATAATACCCGTATGTGCCCGTATGTACTGAGTATTTTTAAAAACTCATTTATAATACCTGCGGGTACCCATTTGTGACCCACACCCGTGCTCATACGTGTTTTACCTGCCGGTATCCATGGTACTTGTCTTTTTGCTATCCCTATCCAAGAAGATAGTAAGTCTTGAAATAGATATGAAATTAAAGTTAAAACTAGGCACATATAAAACATTTGTAAGGTATAACATTAGAAAAACAACAGTTCCTGCATAGCATGGTCCTATGGGTGATATACCTCATAAGAGTCCACCACAAGTTAGAGCCCATATCCAAGGGACTTGAACGGCAGTTTGGACCATTAGAATATAATAGTCATATGTTTTGGTCTTTCATTCTCTCAGGACACTAAAAGAGGTCTACTAAGCTAAGATAACAGCAACTAAATGGGTGGAGTTCTTTTTATGTCATATTACATAATTCATAAATGGTAATACTTAACAACTTTGCACTGCTAGTAGTAAAAAATTAAAGCAGCATCAACAAATTAGCATGTTTTGTTTTTCTATTAGCTTGAAGCCTCGAAAGAGTAACCAATAAGCACTGGAAAACCGGAACTAATGATGGGTTGAGCAGGGCCATGACAACCAGGTGAAAAAGAAAGGCTATATTATAATATCAGCTCCATGACAAGATATTGGTTAGAGAGAAGGAGATGTTGATGTTTATCAGATGCAATTATTTTCTAGCTCATAATTCAGATATGAAGAATACAAAAGTAAATAAATGCTAGTTGGAACAATAATTGTTTTCATATTATGAATTCTTGGGTCCAATTATAGAGTTCCATTATGCCCCTCTATAATCGTATGGATAGTTTTGTTGGATTTTCATCACTGGAAGTGAGGTATTTGGTTCAATAGTAAATTACAGAATCAATAACTCTTGACTCAATCTTAAAAATACACATACATGTATGACATGGGCATATGAGGGTTTACATCTTTTGATGTTTTCGTATCAGTCAAAGCTTATATCTTACTTTCTAAAACAAAAGTTAATTATAATTAAAATCTTTTATTGTCGATAGTTAATTTATATAGATCAAATGGCGTCGTAATATTCTACTTATGTTTATTAACAAAATATTTGATTTCTAAGTTATTCTTAATCATTTCGCCTATGGTGTTGTTTTACATTTTTCTCTGAGAATTGAATTAGTCTTCATTTAATTTATTCTCATTTTATTTTGCTCCTGCACACATACATCAAACAACCTAAGACATGACCATATTTATTATAATAAGAGCTACTTTAACTTTTTCACTACATGGACTTGAATCTTATTGTTCATATTTCTATCAATTTTCATGTGAGAAAATTTATTTCATTATATTTTACTCTAATTAAACAATAGTTTTTTGTTTTGAAACTTTGCTTTTACTCCATTATTATTGGTACTAGCTTGGAATGTCTGGATCAGGGACCCCAAAATTGGCCCATCAATTCATCAACATGAGTTCGTTGGCTCGTTGCTGACATAATAGCAAGAGAATGCTATTGATGATTTGACACACCATCTTATCCTTTGTTTATAGTATACATAGTATATACTATATTCTCTTTTTCTTTACCAAAAAGATAAAGGGATGGTACGTGGCTAGCCACTAGCTAACACATACATAAGCCAAACCTGTTAACCACTTAAGCATTTCCATTGAAAGTTATGGTACATGAATCTCATCCAAGTAAGCAAACTATGCAATGCATCACTTGCATAAAGTAAAAAAAAAAGATATGAAAGAGAGAAATAGAACATGCACACATTTATTTATCCGATCTCACCCATCATGGCGTGGCTATTATTGTTATATATTGCCTTTTATTTCATTTTGTACGGATTAAAAAAGTGGATACCCTCTTTTGAATTTGTCATTGAACAATCAACTTTCCATATAAACATTTTAGAATACATATCATACACACACATTTATACTATTAATGTATGTTTTTCTTATTTAAAATATGAAATACTTCATTATTCATTTAAATTCACCTCAATATAAAGTGTATATAGAGAATGTTTTAACAAATAGTAATTGTCTCAAATACTGAGTTGAATGTTGGAAAGTACCTTACATCACCCAATGCTCTCAGGCATTACCAATAAAATTCTCCACCAACTGCAGCCCCTCCAAAGACTACTTCACTAAGGGCTTGTTTGGGAGTTGGATTTTGGAGGGGAAGGAATGGAAAGGGAAGGCTTGAAAGTCATCTCACAAGTGTATTTCATGGCTCTCAAGCCTTATCTTTCCCTTCCTTCCCCTCCAAAATTCAACTCCCAAACAAACCCTAAGAGTAAGGAACAATAATATTTTCCTTTTTAAGTATTAGGATAGGCTCTCTTCTACACAACATTGCCCTGCATGGTCACCATAGCTTTCAATTTTTTATGTTCTTGTTTGACACCGTGGAAGCAAAACCTCACTAGCTAGTGGGTTAAATATGAAGTGGAGCACTAGGCAAAATCTTATAGATGTTATAGGCCTCCTTAGGAAACAAATGCAATGTAAGAAGATTACAGAACAAAATCCCACACCCCTAATTAGTCTTTTGGATAGGATTAGGAAAACTTGCCGGATACAAACTAAATTCTCAAAAGCAGCATCAAACATCAATGCTTTATAATTCCAAGTAATTCAGAAGCACTTGTCATTTTCCTTTGCCTTTTTAATATTTATCAGAAAACCCACCATTTATGAGACAATAGAGTAACAGCTCATGCAAAAACATACAAGACTTACTACAAATTTTCACATTCTGTTGATTAGATCCAACAATAACCATTATTAATTGGTATTTAGCAACCAGCACAAAGAAGTAAAACAACCGCCCCAATGTTTTAAGTTTCTAACACTTTTTTATATTTATTCTCTGCATTACAGCATACCCTTTGGAATCATATGAATTTTATTTTATTTTTCAGGACCAGGAAGCATATGATTATTTGCATACAGAAAAGTCTTAGGACTATAGAACATGATAAAAAGGGAAAATAAGCAAAGTACAAAATAGAAGAAACAGAGTCTCATTGCTCAATCAACTCATGGTGGGTTCAATTCACTCACTATCTGTTTCTTTCCTAAACAGAAAAGGGTCTGACCGTCTGGTACCTCTTGTCTCTATTATTATCATCATCAATAGGGCCATTCCATTTTATCCCCTGAATAATCTAAATAATTCTCTATTGATATTTTTTTATACATTACATTTAAAAAATAAAACTGTTTATTAATATTATTACAACTAAAATCTGGCATTCTCAAAGCCATGCAAATCACTGACTCTATTCATAGACTTTCTCATGATAGCCACTTTAGCCAGCCTCTCAGCCGCTCGCCAAGCTGATGTCGGCGTAAGCGGCTCCAACTTCTCATCCAAGCAATGATTAGTTCTCTGCCTTTGTTGTTGCTGGCGGCACCGCTGCTTCAGCTCAGCGAGCTCCACTTCAAGCCACCGCAAATACACCTCACCAGACTCGCTGGATCCCCACAATAAGGCTTGAGCCGATGATAAAAAATGACAAGCTCCAGAGAAATCAGCTTCGGCAGCCAGTCGACTTGACTCAGCTACAGCTCGAGCCATGACATAGATTATTCTCAGTCGTTCGATCTTCGCGGCCGAAGATCGAATGTTATGAGGACGTGGAACCAGCATTGCTTGCTCAATGGGATTTGTAATATCTTGAGTGAGTGGGTCCACGTAGGATGAGAATACGGTAAGTACGTGGTGGGACCCAGCAGAAACCACTGGTACTTTCAGTTCCAAAAGAAGTTCCTTTTCTTCCTCAGAGTAGAGATCACCGATTTTAATAGAACTCGTTCCGAGAAGTTCGGGTCGACCCGAGAGTGAGTATATGGCTGCGATTTCAACGGAGCGTGAGTGTGACATCACTGATAACTGAATCTTAACGTCCTGAGCCACCACGCTTAACAAACTCTTCATTAGTTTCGTGAAAGTGTCGCTGGGAAGCGCGTCAGTGCAATCGCTTTCGATAGGGAATGTAACCGCGTGGACTGGGATTCCAAGTTGTGGTACGCGCGTGGAGGAAACCTGGTAGGGTTTTGGATTTGAAGTAGTTGTCACGGCGGCGCGTGATTCTTGAATGTCTGATAATACTATTACACTCGCGACGTAGTTCTTATCGCGTCGATCCTCGAGCACCTTAGCCGCCTTCTTTACGGCGTCGTTTTTCACTGAAGAACCACTTCGTGGTTGATCAATCTTCGCAATCGCGTCAACAATCCGTCGCGCCGATCTCTGGCCGGAGCTAGTCATCCTTCGCAGCGGTAACAACCTCTTAGATCCGGCGGAGAACGCAACAATAGAAAGACGATCAGTAGGGCCAAGCGACGAAATCACCATTCGCATCATACGTTTCATCAAACGAAGCTTTGCACTGTTCATACTTCCTCCGACGTCGAGCACCGTCACAAGATCAATCGGAGCTCGATTTGCCGCCATTTGAACCATCGGCGCCTTCAATTTCAACACCAAAGCATAACTCTCATAATTTCTGTTCGCCGCCACAATCGCCGCTTCCGGCAATAAACACACCTGAATGTTACTCATAACCACCGGCGACGATGTGAAAACATTGAAGCCTTGAAACTCAGTGTTCGCATCATCTTCATCTTCGGATTCGGGTATCGGGTTGAATCGAGTGACGGAGGTTGGAGACATGAGAGGCTCGTCATCGTTGTAAACCTTGAACGACTTCGTTTTGATGTCTTTGTTTTTTCTCTCTGCGCTGTGGATTGCTAACACCGGCAACACCTTCCAGCACGTGCTGCAAACGGGACACGTGACTATTGGGTTCTTCTTGGCACGAGTCGCTATGCAAGGGAAATGAAAAGTGTGTGAACACTCCGCTGTGAAAATCGCAGTCCCTTCACCACTCTTCACACTTTGCATACATATTCCACATCGATTCTACACAAAAAATTTAAAACATTAGAATCGGAAAATGAAATAAAAAAGTTATGTTTTGTGTAATTCTAGTTTCAAATGCTGAGAACTGTTGGGATTTGTGTTTATTATAATTATTACTTTGGATAAGTGCAAGGTGGCTTTGAGAAGAGAGAAGCTTGATGGTGACACTGATTTGGGTGAGGATTGTTGAAACAATCTGGGGCTGTTGGTGTTGTTGTGTTTTTTCTGGTTATTGCATTGAAGTTTTGGGCTATTAGGGTTTGAACAAGTGGTAAGTGAGGTCCGGCAACGGAGGTTGGGGCCTGTTACAGTGTTGGATTGTGACCGAGGTGTAGATGGATTTGAGAAAAATCCAAACTTGGAACTGGTTTTGGGACTTTTATTGGTGTTGTTGTTAGTGGTGGTGTCACAATGTTGATGTTGTTTATTTGAGAGCACTTTTGGTTCTCTGTTAATGTCTTTAGGGATAGATTTGCAGAATGCTTTTCTCCAACCAGTGACCATTCTCTCACAGTTTCAGAATCAAATTCAAAATCTATTTCTTTCTGTGCTTAAAAGGGTGTTCCTTTGCTGAGTTTATGAGGTGTTTGGATTTATGATGATGTTTCAGAAGGAAAGAGGCTATTGGGGTATATGAAAGATGATTAGGAAAAGTGGGAGAAAAAATGGATTAGATTCAGAGACCTTTCCACGTTGCTCGTTTTCTCACTTTCTATTTACATACCCTAACATCTATCTGTGTGTTATTTATATATCTTGACATATGTGTACATTTTCTACAATTCTGCTTCGTGAGCCACAAAAAAGACCACCCCAAAGGAAAGCCTTTGCTGACGTTTCCAAATTCAAAACTCTCTACAAAGTACACTGATTAGATGTTTTTTTATATTGTCTCATTTTCTATCTTGTATCATAAATAAATAAATAAAAATTAAAAATAAAATATTTTGATTTGTTTAGAACATTGGAATAGCTCATATCTATGCCTCTCCAAATAGCTTTATACTACTAATTTATCATATGACCTTGTTGGGACCTAGAAAAACACCAAGTTTTTTCATAGCTGGGAATATTATTATCCAGGTAAAGTGAAAAAATAGAGGTGCCTTGGGATTAACATGAGGTAACTAGCAAGTGGAGGTAGTCAACTGTTGGAACAAGTCAACGCTTGGAATTGTGCATTCACTGTCCCATTCCCACGTTGTGGTCACCGACCCATGCAACAGCGTGAGATTTTCATGAACCCATCTCTCTCTGATTTTGCACTGTGATTCATCCCTTTCGCCTTAATCTTCGCCAGTTTCTATTGATTCTCCATCTTACCTTTCATGACTAATTTTTTATTTTGGAAAAAGTACATAATTAATTTTAATCTATTTACATGGATTGAAATGAATTACTCACGAGTTTCAATGAGCTGTATGCATGTACAGTGATGCAGCATTAAATAGTAGTAGCTGAGCCAAATTTGATGATGAGTGTAATATCTATGCTATGGTTCGTTGGAACCCATACCGTTGACAATGGATATTAATGATGTGGAAAATTGTGATCTTCAAGACATAGACCAACCCTTCTCCTTTGAAGGGTGGTTTCATCATTTCACTTGTTTTTCAAACCCTATCCTTCCTAATGTAATGTTCTATCATGTTTAAGGAAGGGGAAAGAAAAGTCATACAGAAATAAATATTTTATTGATATAGTGAGCTAAAACTTTTAAATAATTTAACATTATTTTATTGAATGGGATAAGATATTGAAACAGATGATTTTCATCTCATTAAAACGTATCACGCATTTAAACTGTTACAACTCACTATTAAATCCAAATGTATCAGTCATATAAACTGTTTAGAGTATTAAATCCAAACGTTTTTAATGACTCGGACATTCTTAATCCCAAAAACTTGATCTCCATGTATTTATATAATAAAATTATACCAATTAATATATCTATTCATTTTATTTAATTAAATTATATATTTGAATTGGTCTGTAATACAAATAGAAATATAGAATGAGAGATCTCACCACCAAACCTACCCCATCTTCCTTTTGACTTTACACTGGATAGTTTATTGTTATTATTCAAACTAGGATCACATACCAGAATTTATAAATGATACATTAATTACAAACCAAGAAATGAAAGAAACTCAGCAATATTCCAATGCACCTTACCTGAGTATATCACTTTTTTTGCTACATTGTATTACATACCCATGACACGATTTTGCACTTTTTTAATGTTAAAATAATACCCCTTTCAGCTCCATATGAGTATGACTGACCCACAAGAGCTTTAAGTTTCTTTATAATTATATGACCGATAATTTTTATAATACAAGTTGAACGCCCTCATGGCATTGAGAGGATCAAGCATTTTGTAACCCCTTAAGGACTTCATATTGTTTAATTTTAAGTGACAATTTGGGAACCACAAAATCTACATCATTATTATTTACTCCAGAAATTCTTTACATATTTTATACATATGCGTAAAAGTGGGGAGATATTTATATATTATAGTTGCTTAATTTATGTTCTCATTATGTGACAACTTGAATGCATTTTTGCATTATTATTTTTTGGGTACATATTTTTGCATTATTATTAGGAGTGAAAGATTGAATGAATCCAATCATTCACATTATGGTTGTGCCGTTTGAGATCCCTCTAAAAACGACACACATAAATGATAGTGCTGACCAAATTGTTTGACCTGACATATCTAAGCACAGAATACATATAAACTAATTAACATAAGATAAATATAATAATTCGTCCTTGGCTTTTTATGTTGTTTATATTAGAATGCACATGATTAGCTGTTAGTTTTCTTGTTAAATTTAGATTCTCACAAACTAACATTTAATTATCATATATAAAACTTAATTTCAAGAAGCTGGATTAAGAAACAGGATAACTAGTTCCATAAATCTAGTGCACATCGTTAAGAAGATCTTGTTCCTGACCTTGGCACGGTTTTGATAAAGACACCAACATCACCAAAAAAAAGGAAGATGACTTATGAAGATAAAGCTTCAAGACATTAGATCAAGTCTTTGTAAGTACTTCTATCCTAAACTCTTAAAGTATATAAAAGTATAATTGCTTAAACTATTTTTTAGAAAATGTGTGACACTTTTAAAAGACTTAAAACATTTTTCAAAAATAGTGTGTAACAGGTTACTTCATTGAGTAATAAGTTACATGTGTGAGAAAAGAGTTATCCAACTGAAAAAATGATTTTGAAAGCTGAGTAACCGATTACTCAAGATAATTTTTAAGCATTTGTTGGACAGAAAGTTTGAGTAACCGATTACTCAAATGAGTAACCCATTACTGAGAGTTGTTGGAAGTGTTTTTCAAATTTCAAAGTAAAAGGTTTTCACTCCAAACGAAATCTCTTCACTCCAAACAACTCATACACTTTCAGAAACCTTCAAAGGGTGTTTGTAAACTCTATATAAAGGCTCTAAACTCTCACACAAACAACAAACACAACTTTCATACAATTTTCTCTCAAACTCTCAAAAGCTCTCACACTTTTTCTTAGAATTTATCTTTGAACTTTTTGCAACTTGTTCTTAAACTTTCAAGTTAATTTTGCAAAGTTGCTTCAAGTGTTTCAAAGACTTTTACAAAGAGCATTATATACTTCTATATATATATTCATAGTTTAGATTGCAAGTTACATAAGTTTCATACTTGTAAAGGCAATCTGTCATAGTTTAATATTCTTCATTCTTGTAAAGAATTCTTTCTTTCACGGGGTATGAAAAGAAAGGGGAATAAATTCACTTGGAAATGTGTTTTCCAAGGGTATAAGAATTAGGGAGTGTGTAAGGTACATAGAGATCTCGGGGTGAGATATTGTAATTACAACTCATAATTCTTAGTGGAAAAATCTCTTGTGCGGCAAGAGTACTGGATGTAACCTTCGGTGGACAGGAAGGTGAACCAGTATAAAAACTCCTTGT
>NC_032025.1:4339820-4343858 GCF_001865875.1 Lupinus angustifolius
TTTTATTTCCTATTATTTTCTGCATATTGTTCCGCTGCACTTTAACTTTGATTTTGCAGAAAAAGCGACCATTATTTTAAGACAACTAATTCACACTCCTCTTAGTTGCACTCTGATACTTACAATTGACACTAGAGCTATACTTGGGTAATTTACTCTCAAAGTTTGATCATATCCAAGATGGCCGGAAGATCTTTCCTAGGAGAAGGCTCTAACATCAACCGCCCTCCAAGCTTTGTTGGAGAGTGCTACGACTTCTGGAAGATCAGAATGAGGATTTTCATTGAATCCCAGGATTTGGATATGTGGAATGCTATTGAAGAAGGACCCTATGTTTCCTTCACTGTTATTAACAGTGTAAGAGAAATAAAGCCGAAAACCTCATGGAACGATGAAGATAAAAAGAAGGTACAATATGATTTGAAAGCAAAGAACATACTAACCTCTGCACTTGGCATTGATGAGTTTTTCAGGGTATCTAATTGCAAATCTGCAAAGGAAATGTGGGACACCCTTGAAACAACTCATGAAGGAACCGAAGAGGTAAAAAGGTCAAGACTTAATACTCTCTCCCAAGAGTATGAAATGTTTCACATGAAACCTGGAGAGAAGATCCTTGATCTACAAAAGAGATTCACTCATCTTACAAATCACCTTCTGGCACTCGGAAAAGTTCTATCAAACAGTGATCTAAATCTGAAAGTCTTGAGATCACTTACCAGGACTTGGCAACCAAAGGTAACTGCTATATCTGAAAAGAAAAGTCTTTCAAAAATATCCTTGGCTGCCTTGTTTGGAAAATTGCAAGAACATGAGTTAGAACTTAGCCAATTAGACCAACATGAGGAACAAGAGAAAAAGAAGAAGAACATTTCTCTGAAAGCAAAAGTTGACAAATATGATTCATCCACTGACGAATCAGAAAAGGATGATTCAGATGACATGAGCATGTTCGTAAAGAAATTCAGCAAGTTCCTTAAAAGGAACAAAGGTGCAAGAAGTGGTCAAATAAAGAAGTTCTCCAAGAACAATGATGCCTCCAACTCAAGTCAAAATTTTACATGCTTTGAATGTGGCAAATCTGGCCACATGAAGATGGACTGTCCAAACTTAAAGAAAAGTTCCTTCAAAGGAAAGAACGACACTAAGACCGGACGAAGGGCATACATAGCTTGGGAAGATAACGACACCAGTTCTGCATCTGAGACAGAAAATGAAGAACAAGCTCACTTGTCACTTATGGCATCTCATCACTCAGATGATGAAGAGGAAGATTTGAGAGCCGCCTGCAACTTATGGTATATGGATAGCGGCTGCTCAAAACATATGACGGGCGATAAAAGCAAATTCTCTGTCCTGACTCCAAGGGACAAAGGATACAGACCGTAGAGGTCTAGGCTATTCTAATAGCCATGGTTTTAAGAAACCAAGTGTCAAAAGCAAAATAATCTTCCAAAAGAAAAGTATCCATGCTCATGAAAAATCTAGGATATATTCTCATCAACCCATATGTACATATTGTAAAATGTATGGGCATACACCAAATACTTGTCAAATTAGAAGATAGGGTGTACCCCTAGGAAAATATAAATGGGTTGAGAAAGGCACTAACCCCTTAGGATCCAAGGAATATTGGATACCTAATAAAACGTAATCTGTTTTGCAGGAAGATTTGAGAGCCGCCTGCAACTTATGGTATCTGGATAGCGGCTGCTCAAAACATATGACGGGCGATAAAAGCAAATTCTCTGTCCTGACTCCAAGGGACAAAGGATACGTCACATATGGTGACAATAACAAAGGAAGAATACTTGGAGTTGGTAGAATTGAAAAGCCACCCTCAACTACAATAGAAGGAGTATTATATGTTGAAGGACTCAAGCATAACCTTCTAAGCATAAGTCAATTATGCGACAAAGGATTTCAAGTGACATTCTACCCAGACAAATGCATCATCAAAAGTAAGGATTCCAATAACTCTAAACTTGTCGGTAAGCGAATAAATAACATTTATATGATTGACATAAATTCTGCATTACCTGTAACATGTTTAGTTGCAAATGATAATAATGATGCATGGCTTTGGCATAGGAGAATAGCTCACATTCATATGGAACATTTGAATAAGCTAATTAAGAAAGACTTGGTTGTTGGCTTACCTAAAATGAAGTTTGTTAAAGACAAACTATGTAGTGCTTGTCAAATGGGTAAGCAAACAAAAACGTCTTTTAAACCAAAGAATATAGTTTCTTCTGATAGACCATTACAATTGCTTCACATGGATTTATTTGGTCACTGAAGGACAAAAAGTTTTGGTGGAAATTATTATGCTCTAGTTATAGTAGATGATTTCTCTAGATACACTTGGACTCTATTCTTAGTCCATAAGAATGAGGCATTCAAAGCCTTTAGCATTTATGCTAAAAGAGTCCAAAATGAAAAATCTTTAAAAATCGCTGCTATAAGAAGTGATCATGGGGGAGAATTTCAAAACTCTTCTTTCGAAGAATTTTGTGATGATCTAGGGATCAATCACAACTTTTCTGCTCCTAGAACACCACAACAAAATGGTGTTGTAGAGAGAAAGAATAGGTCCTTAGAAGAACTAGCTCGAACAATGTTGAATGAAACTAACCTCCCAAAATATTTTTGGGCTGATGCAGTTAGCACTGCTTGTTACGTTTCGAATCGAGTTCTTATAAGGCCAATTCTTAAGAAAACCCCCTATGAACTCTTTAAAGGAAGAAAACCAAACATCTCTCATCTACATGTATTCGGCTATAAGTGTTTTGTTTTAAACAATGGTAAGGACAACTTGGGTAAGTTTGATGCAAAAGCTGATGAAGGAATCTTCCTTGGCTATTCTCTCACGAGTAAAGCCTATAGAGTCTTCAATAAAAGGACTCTAGCCATGGAAGAATCAGTTCATGTATCTTTTGATGAAACTAATCCTGTTGTAAAGGATGTAGTATCTTGTGATGATGATGACTTACCAAGTTCTCATACCAAAGAAACTTCTATTGTTGACATTACAACCAATACTGAAGAATTGAGAATGAATGATGATATATCCTCTCAAGAAAAGCATAACCACTCAGACTTGCCTAAAGAATGGAGGACCCATCGAAACCATCCTATTGATAACATCATCAGCGATATGAGTAAAGGTATAACTACACATAGAATGCTTGATGCATGTTTAAACATGGCTTTTGTCTCTCAAATTGAACCATCTAAGATTAATGATGCAATCGAAGATGAGCACTGGATTCTTGCTATGCAAGAAGAATTAAACCAGTTTGAAAGAAATGAGGTATGAGAACTTGTTTCTAGACCTAAGAATAGGCATGTTATAGGAACCCGTTGGGTTTTTAAAAACAAATCTGATGAAAATGGTATTATTGTTAGAAACAAAGCTAGACTAGTAGCCCAAGGATACAATCAGGAAGAAGGTATTGACTTGGATGAAACCTTTGCTCTTATTGCTAGACTTGAAGCTATTAGGCTAATGTTTGCATATGCTTGTTCTCTTAATTTTCAGCTTTATCAAATGGACGTCAAGAGCGCATTTCTCAATGGCTATATTCAAGAAGAGGTATTTGGAGAGTAACCTCCTGGTTTTGAAGACTACAAACATCTCTCTCATGTTTTCAAATTAAAGAAAGCCCTCTATGGCCTAAAGCAAGCGCCTCGCGCATGGTATGATCGTCTAACGAACTTTCTAACAGAAAAAGGTTTCACAAAAGGGAAGGTCGACACTACTCTATTTATTAAGAAAAATAATCATCATACTTTATTAGTTCAAATTTATGTTGATGATATTATTTTCGGTTCTACTAATGAAAATTTGTGTAGTGATTTTAGCAAAATGATGCAAGGGGAATTTGAAATGTCCATGATGGGTAAGTTGAACTATTTTCTTGGACTTCAAATAAAACAGCTTGATAATGGCATCTTTGTGAGTCAATCCAAATATTGCAAAGACTTATTAAAAAGATTCGATATGGATGACTGCAAGCTGATAGCTACTCCCATGGG
>NC_032025.1:4343958-4344356 GCF_001865875.1 Lupinus angustifolius
GATGCAGATGAACCCGGTAAATGTATTGAAATATCTAAATATCGAGGTATGATCGGATCTCTCTTGTACTTAACTTCTAGTAGACCTGATATAATGTTTAGTGTATGTCTGTATGCTCGCTATCAATCTAAACCTAAAGAATCACACCTAGTTGCTGTTAAGAGAATCTTGAAATATCTAAAAGGTACAACTGACATTGGATTGTGGTACCCTAAAGGAAGTATATGTGAACTGGTTGGATACTCGGATTCAGATCTTGCTGGATGCAAATCTGAGAGAAAAAGTAAAAGTGGTACTTATCATATTTTAGGTAATGCTTTAGTTTCTTGGTCTTGCAAGAAACAAGCATGTGTAGCTCTAAGCACTGCTGAGGCTGAATACATAGCAGCAGGTAGTTG
>NC_032025.1:4344456-4344962 GCF_001865875.1 Lupinus angustifolius
AACCGATTACTCTAAGCAGGTATTTAAGGGAAAATTGCATTTTTCAGAACTTCATCTTCTTCCCTCTACTCTCTAACTCGTGGTCAACCCTTTTCCCTCTAGAATCTTCATTTCTTAACCATTTTGGGTGATTTTTTGTGTGTCTACAAATGGTGAAACTAAGGTACTTATAAATCTTCGCAAAAGCAAGATTGATTTGGAAGTTGTCCACAAAATGGGTTTCTCTGCTGATCCTCGCGATAGAAGTGGTCGCACCTACAGGCACAAAACCGATAGAGAACCTGCCTCTGCTGACCAAACAGAACCTAGCCCTCGCACACCACAACCTTATGAGTTTCATGCTCAATCTTCCTCATCTGTCGTTATGCCTTCAAACCAGATGATTATGGACGAGTTGCATTCTCTTCGAGGCTACATCACTAACCGGATGGATGCTCTCGATACTCAGAATCAGCAAATCCAATATGAACTTCATTGTCTCTCCTCTAAGCTGAGCAGTATGGAAG
>NC_032025.1:4345062-4346041 GCF_001865875.1 Lupinus angustifolius
CTTGAACAATACTTGATTTTATGCTCTGATATTATGCTATTATGATATGCACTGTTATTATTGCTATATCAATTGTGCTTTATATCATGTATGTTATATATATATATATTGTGCTAGACTCTTGGATTTTCTACTTTTTGAAGAAGTCAAAAGGGGAAGAAAAATTGGGAGAATTTGGAGAATGTATTTTCTGTCAAAATTTTATTTCAGGCACTTCACTCCAAACGAAAGGGGAGCATACAAGATAGGGGGAGCATACTCAAGATATATCGTCAAGTATGCTACTCTCATAAAATTCAGAAAGCTACATTGTCAAGAAGATATTGGTTTGTCATCATCAAAAAGGGGGAGATTGTGAAGAAGATCTTGCTCCTGACCTTGGCACGGTTTTGATGAAGACACCAACATCACCAAAAAGAAGAAAAGGAAGATGACTTATGAAGACAAATGAAGATAAAGCTTCAAGACATTAGATTAAGTCTTTGTAAGTACTTCTATCCTAAACTCTTAAGTATATACAAGTATAATTGCTCAAACTATTTTTTAGAAAATGTGAGACACTTTTAAAAGACTTAAAACATTTTTCAAAAATAGTGTGTAACAGGTTACATATGTGAGAAAAGAGTTATCCAACTGAAAAAAAACTGATTTTTGAAAGCTGAGTAACCGATGACTCAAAGTGAGTAACTGATTACTCAAAATAATTTTTAAGCATCTTTTGGACAGAAAGTTTGAGTAACCGATTACTCAAAGTGATAACCCATTACTGAGAGCTGTTGGAAGTGTTTTTCAGATTTCAAAGTGAAAGGTGTTCACTCCAAACGAAATCTCTTCACTCCAAACAACTCATACACTTTCAGAAACCTTCAAAGGGTGTTTGTAAACTCTATATAAAGGCTCTAAACTCTCACACAAAAAACACACACAACTTTCATACAATTTTCTCTCAACTCTAAAAAGCTCTCACACTTTTTCTTAG
>NC_032025.1:4346141-4428243 GCF_001865875.1 Lupinus angustifolius
TCTTCTCCTTATCTCTTTCATTTTATTTCCTATTATTTTCTGCATATTGTTCCGCTGCACTTTAACTTTGATTTTGCAGAAAAAGCGGTCATTATTTTAAGACAACTAATTCACCCCCTCTTAGTTGCACTCTGATACTTACACACCTAAGGTAAAAAAATCTTTCAATATTGTGCAGAATGAGAAGGGTTCTCCTTAGGTTGGTGAATGGGAACATTGGTGATTGTGTGGCCTCCATAACTTGGGCACATGCTATGGAGAATCCTAAATAGTGTCTTAAATTATATTTTGGATCAATAAAAATATATTATATCAATTAAAAAAATCAAATATTCATTACTTTTTTTGTTTCTGGTTAATATTTGGTCTGAGACATGGTTCAAAATACTATTTGAGACCATAAATCTTTATCCCATTACCCTACCAATTATAATTAATCTTGCTCCCTAAGTGATGTCATATAGAGCACCATGAATTAAATATGTCTAGTACCTTGCTAGTTAAAAATAAAACTCAATCATAAAATTCCTTCCACTTTTTACCCTTCTACCAATTCACTAGGATATAAAGATTGAATATTATCTACTCCTCACATGTAGCTCTCAAGCATTTATAAGTATTTCAATATTCCTTGTCATATAGATTCGACAAAGTTTTATGTTGATTGTCAATTGCCTAATACAACTTTTATCTAGCTTAAAACCGACAGTGTATAGTATCAGGCATACATACACAGGCTTAAGGTGTCATTGTTGTTTTATGGTATTCCTATGCCATGACACAAAATAAGTTAAGTGCTGTGTATTTCATCTTATAATACAATGAATCTGATGTAATAAACAAGGAATAGTTTTCTCCATCCAACTATGCCACTACCACAATGTATTAATTCTACCACAGAAAGACAGAGACTATTATAGATAACGTTCATGTCAGATGTTTTTCAAACAACTGTATAAGACATAAATGACATTGATCTGCAATATAAGACACTCTATATGGAATGGTAGCAGAACAAACACGTAGGCTATTGAAGAAACACATTCTATTTGTGGCTTAGATTTTGATATTACTTGTTTAGTGATCTGATATGATTAAATTTTTGAAAATCTGAGAGAAAGAGAACATGGAAAATATAATGTCTTTTTAATTCCTATCATTTTCTATTCCCATCACTAAGTAAAACGTGTCCTAAGGTGGTAAATAAAGCATCATTATAAAATTTCAGCTCCTTCTATTGATCAGGATTGTTTTGTTCTTTTTCTTCAATTAACAAAGTGAGGATTGTAGAATTTTGATTGAAAAAGATTGATGAAGCAACCTAACAAGTTTCCTTATTCTTTTTGCATGGTTACTCTTCACCTCAGCAACATAATATATTAATATTGATCCCATTTGAAGCATGTGGACAATATGGACTACCATTTAATGGTGGATTTTTGCTTAGAACATATTGACATACATAATTTATCTCCAGTACATAAATGAAAGGGACTTGAACAGAAGCTAAAGCCATTTCATACTTATGGGTCATTCTAGTTTTCCTTCAAATGAAAGGTTGAAATCACAGTTACTATTTTTTTTATCATCACTCTATTGCTCCTTCTGTGGCTCCAATGTTGGACAAATTATTCAGTTAGAGTGGAATTGAAATATGTATAATTTGCATTTTGATGCTTGGAATTTAAGCTTTACTGATTGTGATACTTAGCACAATATTATTCCTTGCTTTATTTGCAATAAGGATTTTGTTGCTAGATATAGTTTGTTTCCAACATCCACACATGACTGTCTATTTTTAAAGGAAGTCATGCTATTAAATTATGATTAATGATACTTTCAAGTAATAGAGAGACAAATATTTATTTTTCTTCATATTTTTTATGACAAAAATGTAATTTTGTGGTACATAAAAAGATAAAAGTTACCATACATAATGTCTTTTATTTGTTATTATATGACACTTACTTCATCATGAAAATGGTCTTTACTCATTAAATTATGGTGCTTTTGAGTAAATGGAAAGACACAATCTTGTGTTCATTAAGTCCACCTTACTAACTAATCAAATCAAAAGAGGAATATGAACATGGATTCCCACTGAGTTGCTCACTTTGTGTGGTTCTCATTTGCCCCTAATAGCATTTTGTGGGTTCCATATCTAGAGAATGTGCTTACAATACAGATATACAGATTTTCCTCAAACTCCACCAACTGAACTATATAATGTAGCTACATCTGGTTAATATACTCTTAACAAAATAGATATTTGGTTAAAATGCAGCTACATCTGTGCATAGAAATATAGATATACTTAAAAAGCTATAAGCACTAGTGTCGAAAGCTAATCTCGGGTAAAGGTTGTGTTTCCTTCAGATGGAACATCATCATATTGCCACTTAACATTACACGGTAAAGTTCAAATGAAACATTATAATCCTTAGAATATAGAAGAAATGACAAATCATATTAGTACACTTTTATAATTATTTAATTTTTGTTAATAATTAATTGATGCTGCACTAACCTAGGAATAGTTGAAATCCATCATGCATCATTAGCAATGCTTAAACTAATAATAACAATAAAGTCTGGCAGTGACAACCATAAAGTTAAACAGAACACTCAGGAGAAAGTTTATGTGTAACCTAAAAGATTGCACTGCGCCAAATCTAAGCCATCCTAGATAATGCGTATTAATGTATTGAGTTTACTATACCGGAATTGAGGGCATCTTATGATTTTAATATTGTGATATGACATTCATTTTTTAAGGAATCTAATATTTATGTATTATTATTGTAATTTTTTCATTCGATAACAAATGAATAGGATAAAAACACTTACATGGTTAGTAAGTATATTACTCCCTTTATTAAAATGCTTAAAGTTGTGAAAATACTGAACCTGGCGGTTTGCCATGACTGCAGCCTCTGCCATGTGTTTGGTTAGGTGGAAATGAGTAATTATGATAACTAAGGGTGAAAACAAGTCATGATAGACTAAATTTTGTCTTAAACAGACTCAGCCTATATAACATATAAGAGTTTGGGTCTGACCTATTAGTCTATTTAACATTTTTTTCAAAGCTTATGTCTGACCTGTTTAAAAGCTTAGTCTAGTGTTTAAAGGTCTGTTATAATATATAATATTGAAATATCTCATCGTTTATACATTTAAATATGCTAATATTTCTAATTTTAATTAGATTTTTCTAACCCTAACAATTAAATTATATTTTTATATATTTTTTATATTAAAATAACATATATATTATAATATTACCTAGATTAAAATTGTATAATATAAATATATTGCATAATATAACTAAATAGGCCATCATGTTAAACTTAATATTCCTTTTGGATGATCTAAAGTCTGGCATGTTAAAGTAAATAGGCTTTTCAAAAAGCCTGAGTCTAGCATGTTCACGAAAAAAGTCTGTCTGACCTAACCTGTTATTGGCCTGGTAATAAGCCCCTAGTAGGCAGCCTAGCCTATTTCCACCCTTAACGGTCTCACCTGTTTCCACCCTTAATGATAACAAACCCTCTCCTTAGGTTAAGAGATTTGGAGGAAAAATAAAAGGGTTAAACTCCCCTCCTAAATTGGGAGATTTGGAAATTACAGAATATGTCTTTTTTTCTCCCCTTCCTGTGTACCTTAAGTGTTTATAAATGATAATTTCAGCCCACCAAGTAATCTCAAATTCTCAAGTATACATTCAATTTACAACGATATCATCCACATATTAATCTACAAGGATCCAAACTTACTAATTGCCATCCCGTTAGGCACAATAAACTCAATTGCGGTATCATTATCGGATAGAAAATAAGAAGAAAAATATATGAAAAATAAATTAGAAAGAGAGAAATTAATAAAATCTCTTGAATAAAGATTTGTTATTCCAAACAATGTTGCAAATCTTAACCCACAACAATAAAAATATGTTTTGTCAATTAAAAAATTAAAAATTTAATATTTTTTCTACTTTTGTTCCAATGTTATTAGTACAAGACAAAATTTAGGACATAATTTGGAAGCCTTGATCTTTCTTCCATTTTCTCTTCAAATCTGAAAAGAAACAGAAATTAGGGGTCTCACTTGACTTTTCTCTCTCTCTTCCCATCCTCTCCTCTAAGCCGAAGGAGGGAAACAGTTTATTTATCTTCAATGGAGCATAAGTGAGGCAAAGGACTCACGTCAAACACTTAACATTTTAAACCAAGCATCTACCATCGACAGATAGTAGGTAAGTATTTCCTTATTTATTAGGTGCAGTTAAATGATGAGAATTGGACCCCAAAGCTCATGTTTCCTTAGTTCAATAAGACTCGTTATGATCCACCTAAAAAATAAATGTTACCTTCCCTTACTGCCAACTATTTTAACCCAATAAAGAAATCTCAGCCTTTAAATCATAAGTAGCCATTTTTGGCAAATCCAAGATACGCAGAACTTAATGAACAATGAGAATTTCTCAAATGCTCCCTAGAACAAAAGATGTCTATGTCTCAACTCAGTTACTCAACATTCCTACCTTAACTATATTTTTTTATGTTACAAGTGAGGTGCTACAGTTCAATATTGAAAACAAGAAAGCATCTAAGAATTTCTCGTTGATATTGAACTCGGGTCCTATTCCTCATCCTACCTACTGTAGGAATAATTCATTCTAAAACGAGGGCTTGAAATAATGCTCTTGAAGATTAAAGGGTTGAAAGATTAAGGGGCAAGTTAACTGCAGCTCAAATGATATTTTCCCAGTCCAACCAAAGTTGAAGTCCGAAGCTTCATTCCGATGCTCGAATCTGGCGAAGGCAGTCTCCTTACTATTTAGGGAGAAAATAAAACACAAGAACCTTCTTGTGGGAGTAATAATCAATAGACAGGTTCGTGTAATGGTTAACGATTACAGACTTCACAAATACTAATATTTCAAGGCAGCTTCATAAAATATTATAGTAATAATAACAAATATAACAAACAGATCAAGACAAACTCTTCAGGGACTAAAAACATTGACAATATATGAATTGTGTTTAAACACCAAAACCAGGTAGCACTTCGTCCAGGGTGCCAGCTAACTCCTGCTTTTGGACCTTTCCATGGCCCTGGGAGCTGCAGAGAAAAGAAAATCTACTTACGGTAAGGTACCATAATTTGAGTTATCCAAAGTTCATGTCATCATTAGAATGGTTAATATTTGAATTATACAGAGGTAATTTCAATAATGGTTATAATAGTACTTTTGATCTTCAATAGTTACAAGTTATAAGCAAGATGATCCAACTTCCTAAAATTAATTTTTCTGTGGAAAACTCAACAATTTAGTTCTGTTTCCAAATACATTTGCTTTCAAAACTGCACCTATAACCTGCAGTATTGATCCGCTGGAAACCAAGGCAGAAAAAAATCTATTAAAAAAATAAAATTACAATTGAAAAAGAACAATATTTCCTTTTATTTGGCCTTAGATTAATACTCTTAAATAACTTTTAATCTTCTACGATATAGAGCATAACAAAGTATTGTCTAAATCCAGTGATATTAGAACACGTCAGGAATACAGGACCATAATTTACTACAGCTTGTTAGTCCTTGGACATGGCAACTGTCTCACGTAAATCAGGCCTTATTTCATCAATGTGATCATCTTCTGCATTAGGTATAGTCACTGTAAAATGAACCATCACTTAGAATACATACCTAAGCCAATGGCATCGGAACCCTTCATGATTTTCAACCTTTTGCAAGTGTCAATGAACATCCTGCAACACAAGTAAAACTGCAGTTGAGAAAGGCAGTGGGAAGCAAACTAGAGCGAAGTGAAAATTACATTCCATCAGTTATCCAATCGGACAAACAGAAACTGTTAATTGCACCAAAACTTGATGCCTTCATAAACTAGCACATTAAGACATGGCAATAGGAATGATAACTGAATTATATTTACAATCTGATTCGGCGGCATAATAACTATGAAGCACAGATACTGATACGTGTGTCGGGTACGATACGTATCCGATACGTCGACACGCATTTTTTCCAAAATACAGGATACGATACGTTCAGGGATACGCGTATAAAATAATAAAAACACATAAAATATGATAAAATTATAAGTGTAAATCAAAATATCCAAAGTAAAAAATATAATGGAAATTTAAAATCATTACCCTCCATAACAAATCTATCTTATCTTATTTTAATGAAAACGAATCTATCCTAAAATCATTGCTCTCCATAACAAATATATCTTATCATATTTTAATAAAAACGAATCTATCTTATCCTGTTTTATTGGAAACGAATCTATATATCATATACTTTACTGAAAACGAATCCATATATCCTATATTTTATTGAAAACGAATCGGATACGTGTCTTAATATTTATCTATTTTATTTTATTTTTTAATTTTTGGATACTCTATAGATACGTATCCTTCGCGAATCTGAGCGTATCCGTGTCGGATACGTGTCAGACACCGCGTGAGGATGTTTGACGAATCCGTGCTTCATAGCATAATAAAACCTGCCTATGTGTGCATAATGCAATACATAGTTGGTCTTAAGTCGAATAATATGTGAAGGTTGTGTTAGGCAATCGATAGCTACGTAAAACGTCGAATCTCTATGATTGGATCAACAATGTGACAATGTTAATGCTAGGACGCTAGGTCGCTACCTAGAAGCAACATGTTGTATCGCTCAAGTACAATGTCAATGAACAAGGGATACCACATAAAAGCCCAAATGCAGTAAAAAATAAGCAATGGTTCTGCATTTGTATGAACGGGTGTAGGTACAGGAGCTATTTCATCAATCTAGAATATGAATCGAGACAAGGAATATAGGCACTATTGTAGGTAAAGCAATGAAAATAGTAGACACAATAATTAGAAGGATCAATTTTATGTGCCTACGAGAAACTAAGTAGGTTGGTGAAAAGGCAAGAAAATTAGATGCTTTAGGTTTTAAGTTGTGGTACACCGAGAAGACAAGATCAACAAATAGGATCTTATTCTAGGATGAGTACAATTGTAGATAAGGAATGGAAGAAAGATGTGATGGTTGTTAAGAGAATGAGAGATATGACCATAGCCCTAAAATTTATTGCAAAATAGACAACTTCAATGTGATGAGTACTTATATGAGGGCGATCATTGGTGCAATGCTAAGGTTCTTTGACTTGTGAGTTGGAGATCATGTGTTGAAATTCTAGAGAAAAACTCTTTGTTCGCGAGGATAAGATTACGTGTATGCATACGTCTACCCTCCCCGGACCTCACCATGTGAGAGCCTCATACAATGAGCCGCACTATTAATGTGATTAGTGCTTATGCACCCTATGCATGGCAAGAGGAACATCACAAGATAAATTTTAGGAAGATTTGAAAGATGTAGTTCAGGGAAAACCTTTAGGAGAAAACATTATGCTAGGAAGGGATCAAAATGGACATATAGTGAGGGAACTAAAGGTTTTTCATGGGGGTTATAGCACAGGGGGAGCAAATATGGAAGGTAAGACTATTCTAGATTTCTCCCCACTCTTAGATTTTACAATAACCAACACGTGCTTTAAGAAGAGGAAGGAGCATCTTATCACATATAAGAGTGGACTTGCACTTTGTTTTCATTAATTTTGAGAATGCATACGGTAGGTTGCCTTAGAGAGGTATTTTGGAAAGCTTTCGAGAAGAAAAGAGTTCGGATTGCCTACTTTTAAGCAATCAAGGATGTGGATGATGAGGTCAACACTAGTGTAATAACAAAAGACAAAGTCTCAGAAGATTCCTTATTGCTATAGGACTATGCCAAGGTCAATATTGAGCCCTACATGTTTAAATTGGTCTTGGATATGCTTACTAAACATATCCAACAACAAGAATATATGCCATAATGCATGTCTTTTGCGGATGATATCGTCCTAGCAATTAATCTTCTTAAATGTGTTTAGGAATAGAATTCACATTAATGAACATTGCCTTAACATCCACGTGTTTACAGTATCTAAAATCACTGACTAAGATGACTTGCAATCATTTCTCAATTGGGGATTGTTCGAGTCCTTGAGACATATTACATATGATGTCATTGATAAATATTGATTATGACTTTCAGATTATACAATGCTAAAGCTTCTTGCTCTATTGTCTCACAAAAAGATAGTTACTATTACTTGACAAAGATAGTGGGAAGACAAGATGGACAAAGAAAATAGCAAGTTCAAATAACTTACTCCCATGGTACATCTCCTACAAGCATCCAATCTCCATCTTTATCTTCATAAGTCACGACATATTCTGAACCATGCAGAAGGTCCCTCAGCTTACTCTCACTCAACATTTCTTTTCCTGGAACTCTATGGGAACCACACTGTCCTGATATTGTACACAAGTGAGGAAGGTACATTTTAGAATAAGAACAAGGCAACCATGGAGTTAAAATACTGTCAAAATAGATCAGAAATGCAACAACTCACCTAGGGTAAAACAGCTGAACATCTTCTCAAGGGCCGAAGATAGTTCCTGATATTTTGTATAATTTCTTAGATCTACCTTCCTAAGATAAGGGGCACCATCCATGCTGACCTTCACAAAGAGAGCGGCAGGACCTGGTTTTCCATCAACTTCATCGTTGTTCTTTGAAGTTGTGGCCATCGAGTTTTTCCTAAATGATCTGATAGGAGGCCAGCCAACAACCTGTGCCCTGCCATACATGAGAATTTACTCTATTAAAAAAATAGAAATACACAGAAAACAAATCCCTTTTAAGATCTTCATCTAACCATTTCTCATTAAAATTAATGATATTTGATCTGAAAAGTTTTACTTACTTAGAAGCCGGAGCACCACCACTGATAGAAGCACCATTAGCTGCACAAGGTTGTTCTTGTAACACTTTGCTTTGAATTTCTCTCACTGCAGTGGGCTGAGCTCCAGTACGTGTAGGTGACAGCATTACACCCATCCCTGTATTCCCAATAAGCTTCCCCTGTATCAATTATTGTGAGGATTCAGACTCAACTCAAAAGCAGCAAGAAACATTTACTTAACTTCTCATTACATGGAGAAATTTTCACCTGAGGGAACCCATCCATGGCATCGGCAAAACCTCTTTTGTTACCTGAAACCACAGCCTTCTGGGATGCCAAGCTGATTCCATCTTTCATAGGAAGCAAAGGGAACAGTGGCTTTTCATCAAGTTTTGCCGAGCTTAAAGAGTAAAGATCTGGGTTCCTTTCGGGTGATTGTGATCCAGGAAGACCCAGCCTCAACTCCGTGGCCTTCAAATTCAGGTTCTCCTTTTTCTCATGAGAGAAGCTTGGGACACTAGGACTAGAACTATCCACTGATGAGCAATCAGACAATCCCATGTAATTTCTTTCCTTCAATTCAATCCCATTTTGGGAGAAACAGTCTAAGGATTGCGAAGATGCAGACGCTACAATCGACGACGAAACTTTGCTCTGCCCTTCCTCCTCCGTAACCAGCAGCGGTGGAGACATCACATTCACAAACTGCAAACACAAAAAAACAGTGCACTTAAAATATTGCCGGAAACAAAAAAATTGCTAATAACAAAATCAACATAAGATGCTGAAATATGAAGTCCTAATCTTCATAAATGAAAAAATGTACTTCTAATATGACTGCAAACAAAAGGTTGACGAGTTATAGAAAGATTAATAAGAACAATCACGCAATTAGTAAGCAATTTAATCAACAAAAAATCATAAAATAGTGCATGCATGCGTTATTTAGTATTTTCATTAGAATACTAAACAGTCTATAATCAAAATCTTACTAAAAGAACTGTTTCCTTTTCCCCTAAAATTTAAGCCTAACATGAAATAAGCTATGATAATAAAGTAATTGCAGAGTTAAAATAAATGTAAACATAAATAATGGTTCCAGAAATAGAATATTAAATTATGAATTATTTTCACACAGAATTGGATTATCAGAATATGAAGCACACTTCTCTTCCTTATTTTTACCTCAGATTATGAGCAACAACACACCAAAGCATAAAAAATAGAAAATGTTGCAGCAACACAATAGATCCGCAACAACACTGGAACCTTAATAAATTAAAAAAAGGAAGACATTCTAGCTGAAAGTGCGATGAAGAAAAAATCTGAACAGAAAATAAAATTAAAAAGAGGATCACGCACCTATGGAAGCGAGGTTTAGTATATCAGAGACGCAGAAGAAAAAACGGTTATCGTTTCGAGAGAAGCTTTTTTTGTTTGAAGAGGAAAATGCAAAACACGAGAAGAGAGTGAAGCAGAAAGGAAAGTAGTTAGAGAGAGAAAGTTTAAGCAGAAAGTAACAAGATGAGAAACTCAATGAATAAAGTCTTTTCTTTTCTTAAGACATAAAAACCCCACGACAATACTATATCATTTTCCATATCGCAATGAAGAGTGGGTAAGGGTAAAATGGGAAATCGAAACCGTTCATTTTCCCTTTTTCAGGGGACAGGAAATTAAATATCTTGTCGCTGTTAACAGATGCTAATATGATAAATAATGATTCTGACACATTTTCTTTTTAAATTAATACTAATACAAAGTTGATGACGCTTTCTGTTCACGCCTTTCGTCTTTGGTTTAATTGGTTTGGAATTTGGAAATTGTCATATTTACCCTTTGGTGCTTTTGAAACAAAGTGTGTAACCATAAAATAGAGGAATCTATTTAACATACACTTGAGTGTTAACAATTTTAATTGGTTTAAAAAATTTCATGTTTATTTTTATTCATGAAAAAACCACCATTGTTGTAAGTATTAATGTTAACTTGAGAATTTGAGGAGGTGAAATATAATAACACAGTGGAAAATGGAATGAAGGAGAGAATGAAATTCAATGTTTTCATTGGCTTTACCTAAATTTGGAAAAAGAACTTGGCTTGTTGAGAAATATTATTTCTATTTAATAATTGTTTGGTAGTAAATGAAGATGTTTTTGAGAGAGGGTAGCATTAGAGATGTTGTTGTTATTAGTAGTAAATAGAATTTGAATTAATAAACGATTATACATGGCCTTAAGTTTTACAGCTTAAATTGTACCCAAATTTGTTTCTTACAATAACATTAGCCAGGGTTGATGGTGATGAATTATTTGCACAAAATAGAATTGAGTATATGGATAAAAGAACAAAGAAAACGTTAAAAAATATCAGTAGTGGTAGCTACATGGCAAACTCAGATGCAAACTTAATTTTCACTATGATTGTAATTTGTTTGAGATCCTTTTTTTCTGCTAAAAAATATCATGATGATGAAAGATTGTAGTTGATACTTGATAGGTACAGGATGTTGAGACAGATAAAAGGGTTTACACTATGCTCACAAAACACCAACACCATGGAGTGAATTCAGGATCTACTGTCCTTAACTCTCCAATCTCTCATTAATTTAGGATCTACTTGATCGATTAAAATAATATTACCCTTTAGAAATTTTTTGTATTTATTATTTGTTTTTCAGTATATTATTTATGTCTATATAATTAATATTTTATTTTCATTACTTACATATTTAATAAAAAATGACAACTAAAACTTAGCATTTTTTACAAATGAGACGAATAAATTAGGTCAAAAAATACTAATTAAGGAATTAGAAATATGAACTTTTATTCAAAAATATTATATTTAATTTTCTTATAACAAATAACTCTTTTTAGTCGGCAATCAAATCTTAGCCCAAATCATTAAATAAACTATTCACTACTATTGCCATTCTCATTGCATTATTTAATGGATGAGGATAATTGTTGTTCTGTATTCTGATGGAATGGATGGCAATGGATGCCCAGTAGAATGGAGGAGATCTGAAGTCTTGGTTGGAGTATTGTCTGGACTCATCGGGTGAGGTACCTGAAAAGGTTATCTGACGATCAAGTCATTAGAGTATTTTAGAGAGAGAAATGAAGTAAATAAGAGAGAAGTTAGAGCTAGTAGTAATAAGTGTAGCAATAAATGATGCAATAATCATTAATTATACTACATGTGTGGTCTCCTCTATTTATAGAGTTTGGGAGTTGCTGAGGTGGCGTCTGGCTATTGGCCAACATATACGGGTATAATGGAGGTACGTTGGACCGTCCTTGTCTGTCATACAGATCTGCTCTTGTCGAGTTGTTGGGGGCAGATAGAATATGCAGACGGTATGGCAGGAGGAATATCAGTTGGTATTTAAGGCGAGTCAACGACACATTGATGGTGGGGTCAGAAGTGTATTGATGCGGGGTCAGGGGTGCATTAAATGATGGGTCAGAAGCATTAATGTCGTGTCAGAAGCATTTATGGTACCTGCCATGAGTGGGTCCATTCGAGGCGGACAAGCATGGGATGGTGAGTGTTGAACTAGATGTTCGGGGCAGATTGAGAACAACCCATATATATCCGGGGTAGAACAATTGCCCTAGTCTATCAGATTGGTCGAGAGCGGACCGAGATGGTAGACTCAAGGTATTCTGATCTGACATAGTCGGGAGTATATAGGTGTAGGGGTAGGTCATGATGGCTACCCGTTCTAGGTTGACACGTGGAAGATCGGTAGCACCCTATCTGATGACCTCGAGTGTCCAACAGATGCGTCTGTTCATTTCGGTTTTTCTTCCTCATTTGCTGAGTCACCGTCGGATCGTCCTTGAGTGTTTTTGGATGGATGCGATGGACTATAATGTTGGGCTTCAGGAATGGCCTGGGCCCAACCATCCTCCTATAAATAGGGTTCGTTCTCTTCATTCTTCTCACTTGCTTATTTCTGAGAAATTGTCTCATGTTGAGCACGTATATTGCTTTAATTCGACGAGCGTTCTTCCTTTCAGAGTCTTCTATTTTCTTCAACTCGGTAACTCCCTTTTCCTTTCTACTTTTAGGAATAATTTTAACCGGTACTAGTGACGTTAGGTGGGGATTCAAGCCCTAATGATGTGGAGATCATGCCCCGACCTCCACCCGTTTTTTCTAGTGCAACATGTCGTCTTCGTCAACGAGCCCGACACTCTTCCGCCTAGGGCAATAGTTGTTCCCTGTGGAGGCGACCCGAATAGTTATCCCTACTGGCCTTGTTGCACGACCTAAGAAGGAGGGAGGCCAATAATGGGGCTGCCTTGGTCGACCGGACAACTTTCTTAGAGAAGTGGCGTTCGATATTGAATAATATATCTAGCTCGGAGTCTGACACTTCTTCTGATGACAAGTCTATCATGGGGCGGAATTTCTCTGATCGTGCCGATCAATTCATTACCCTAAAGAGTATGGCAGGCTCCGACAACCATTACTGGTGGGTCGACCAAGAAGTTAGGGGAATCCCATCTTATTTTCCTTCGGATGTGCGCCCAGTTGTGGATGTGTTGGCGCGTCCGACCAATGATATCCAGCGCACCCTCCTATTGCCCAGGAGCAGTTTTGTCGGGACATCCTCTTGGAGACCCAAAATTGGTGGAGTTTTTACATGTACGAACATGTGTGTCGGCGGATAGGGGTGAAGATCCCTTTTGAAGGGTGGTATACGGAGGTATTACAACACCTCCATGTGGCCCCCTCTCAACTGCACCCCAACTCTTAGGGATTCATTCGGGCGTTCAAGCTGTTCTGCGGGATCATGGAGCGGCCTTGCACCCTTCGATTGTTCTTTTGGATGTTTCGGGTGACGCACAACTCTAAAAAGAATGAAGCTCAGGTCGAGCATCGAGGGTGGATGTCTCTTCAAACCCAGAATGGTCGAGCTCTATTCCTTCCTTTTGAAGGTCCCATGAAAAATTGGAAGGGCAATTTCTTTCGTGTCGAGGCTCGAGGGGCACACCATACTTGGGCATACGGCCCCATCAATGTCCTTCTTTTTCCTTTTTCCTAGAATGAGGGAATTCACCAAAAGCCTGTCGTCTCCTTCGGTTTCTCTTATGATCAAGAGAAAAAGACGGCGGACAAGATGTTGTTCTGGATTGAAGAGCGACATGCAATCCCCTATTGTAAGCTCGTTCAAGGTGACCAGATCTTTGAGGAGACAGTCGGTATGTATCCGGTTATATATACCTTTGTTTTTAGTTTATAACATCTGCATAACATGTTTTTGTTTATTTCTTTCAGCAACAACCATGGGGGATCAGGCTGACCGAAGCAGGCTTTGTTGTTGGATGACCTGACCTTGAGTTTGGATCACTTGGAGGAGTTGGTGGGTAGTAGGTGCTTCTGGGGTGAGGTTGGGGATGACTTTGGCTGACCTGTTGAGATGGTTGTACTAGTGTTAGAGGGTCAATAGAAGGAGTGTCGTGATTTGGGGAAATGTTTGTGGTGAGTGGTTCTGCTTGGTTATGGGTGGTCATCATGTTGTAGGTAAGCCACAGACGGCGCCAATGTTCTTCTATATTATAAGGGAATGGTCGGCAACGGATGCCGGTAGAATGGAGGAGATCAGAAGTCTTTGTTGGAGTATCGTTTGGACCTACCAGATGAGGTACCTGAAAAAGTTCTAGGACGATCAAGTCAATAGAGTATTTTAGAGAGAGAAATGAAGTAAATAAGAGATAAGTTATAACAAGTAGTAATAAGTGTAAGAATAAATGAGAGAATGAACATTAATTATACTTCATGTGTGGTCTCCTCTATTTATATAGTTTGGGAGTTGTTGAGGTGATGTCTGGCCATTGGTCAGTATATACGGGTACAATGGAGGTACGTTGGACCGTCCTTGCCTGTCCTGCATATCTGCTCTTGTCGAGTTGTCGGGGTAGGCAGAATATGCAGACAACATGGCAGGTGGAATGCTAGTTGGTAATAAAGGCGAGTCAGCGGCGCATTGATGGCAGGGTCAGATGTGCATTAAATGATGAGTCAAAAGCATTAATGTCGTGTCACAAACATTTATGGTACCTACCACGAGTGGACCCATTCGAGGCGGCAAGCATGAGATGGTAAGTGTTTTACTGGATATTCGTGGCAGATTGAGAACAACCCGAATATATTCGGGGTAGAACAATAACTACGAGGCATTAATCATGATCGAGAGTGATTAATTTATGAAAGACACTTATAACTAAGTTATAAATATTAAAAAAAATATAAAAAAGTAATTATAATTCTTGTTAAAAATATACAAACATTTTAAAATGCCCCTTCTTTCATTATTGCGTAAAGTGAAAATTTTATTATATTATGTGGAGAATGAAAATACAAATATAATTATGAATATATGTGATATAAATTACTTTATGATATAGATTAGAAATTCACTTATATTTAAGAGCAAATAAAATTTGTTAGTAGCGTAACATCCTCCTATTCTCATAACTCAAATATTCAATTCCTTAGAGTTAATATACATGAGGAGGAGCTTATTCGAAAAATTGTGAAAGAAAAATAATGGGGTGCAGGGTTGTGGTGGGAAAAGTGATGGAGAAAGGTGGCAGGGGAATGCAAGTGGATGACATATATTATCGGAGACAAGAAAGTGGCAATAGAAATGCCTTTGCCGGTGATGAGCAAAACATGTAACCTTCTCTTTCTATTATTATCCCTTTTCTTTTCTACCAATTCTATTTCACTTTCTACCTGCATTTCTTCAGAATATTATTACTATTTCTATTTCTTATATTTATCTTATACTCTATTGTCGAATAAGGGAGTTGAGCTTGACAAGGAGAACAATATAAAGAGGGGAGAAATGCTGATAGGTAAGATATTTATTAGGAATCAGTTAAGATATTTAATGATTTTTCTTTTAATTTGCATATGTTTTGATAATGCCAAAAATAATTAGGAGTCAAAATATTAATAACTAATAAGGGAAATGTTAATGTGTGTTAAGTGTCAAGAATAAATTTGTCTTGACACTTGAGAGTACATTGAGTATATTAAAAAATTGAGTGCGTGCATATTCTGAATAAAAATAATATTAAATTTTATTCTTTATTAATAAACTATTTTTTTCGGGTGAACATTAACGAAATCTCTTAAAACATTTGTAACATGACTCTTACAAATAAAGATAACTCTAATAGTCATTATTATGGTGAGGCTATCAATACTAAAAAAATGTCTAATCACACACCTTTTTGACAAACTATATAACATTAAAACTGTGACTATTTGATAGGAGTGCAAGTATATGTAATATGTTCATCACCTTTTTCTAATTGACTGCTATTTTGCTTCTTTTTTCCTACCATCTAAATTTGAAGTATTATAACTTTTTTATGGATAAAATAGTATATTAGTAGGTTGAATACAAATGGTGGTTTTTTGGTCCGGCCCAAAGAGGCTAGCCTGAACGTGTGTGTAACCTGTTTAGATAGCACTCTGTTCCATGAGGAATATTAACTAAATGTTGTTATATTTTCTGTTATCTGAAATTCTGAATTAAGTTCCATGGTGTAATATAAGATAACTTGATCATTAGTTTTCACAATGATGCAATATGCGAAGTAATAACATGGGATACCTTATGTATTGAGTGAAACAAAATAGTTCAATTGTAGTTGGACTGTGATCCAACCCAAGTAATAATTTTATATTCACATTCATCCGAAGGTGTCTTTCTCTTTGAATCCTTGTTTAGATTGGTTTGACAGAACCAGTTTATCAACCTGTTTCTGGGTAAGATGTAGCTACTGAATTATTTTTTAAGACTTAGCTAAGGACGTTAACGTTAACACGTTTTAACAATTTAAAGAGGTTTAGTTCTACAAAATAGAGTGGCTATATGCATGATAAATGATGAAAGTTATAAAATTTAATTTTTCCTTTAGTTAATGTAACGTTTGCTTGTCATGTATAAGGAGTCACCACAAGTTGGTGTCCACAAACTTTGTCAGGTAGCCCAGGTTTATGATAATTTGGATAGAAAACGAGAGGACCAATTTGAATTTATGAGATATTTTTAGGCCTAATTGGTTATGGTCTCTTCGGGACATTAGATAAGATTGGATTGCTACAGATAAAATTTGTGGTGATATTTTTAGGCCTTTGTAGTAAACAGTAATGGATGTTTGGTTGGAAGGAAAAAATGTGATTGGGTCATTCTACATTCATTTGATGTGTTCTACCTTATCTATGTTTCATCAAATTAGACTCATGTTTGTACCATAGTGAAATAAGAGGGTTGAACTTCATCCTATTCAAATTTACCTCAAGAGCATGAAGCATGCAGGAACATATATGCAAATTTAACATTTAACCAGTGTGAAACTCTCATACTCAACTCTTTTACATGTTGAAGATGAAGAAATCAGATTGTCTATTTCATCAGGAAAATTAATGAAATGTTTAAGTTCTTTTTAGGTATAAGAAATGTTTAGTTCCATTATCATCTGAAAAGCTAAATCAGATTGTCTATTTGCAAGACATGTTACTAGAAGCTGATATATACAACTTAACACTTTACAATGTTCCATTGATGGGACTGCCTCATCTTTATATTATTGAGAAATCATAAAGCATAAAGCTAATGATTCATTTTATAAATGCAATTCTAACCACTCATGTAAGTGTTATATAATCTTACAAAGACCATAACCCTTTTAAAATTGCATCATCCAATTGTTGTTGTGTGACCAACACTGCCACAGCAATAGAATACAGACCACACACAATTATTTGTTGAATGTCTGCGAAAAGAAAATTTTAAGCTGCTGCATATTCAGGAATCTATTAAAATAAGTTTTGATTCCAATTATAGGTTTAACAATAATTCTCCTGCATTATCAATTGCTTTTAGAAAAATGTATTATCACAGAAAGAGAAAAATAAAGCTTGTTCTAAAGATACCCCAATTTATGTTGAAATTAATAGAGGGTAAGGCTGCAAGAATAAAATCATCAATCAAAGCCAACTTATTTGGAATCTCTTTAAAATTTCTACCATCCTAATTCTTTGAATTACACAAGAGGAAAATGTTGCTTCTTTTACACATTCCGCATATTGGTATAGCTACTTTCCATTTTTCTCCTATAGAAATCTCCCACCATAACCTGCATTTCTGAATAGTGCTTGCTTTATGTCTTCAGGGCTAATACAGTTCCTTTGTTCAGCTGCCTAAGACCATAAGAACATTAAATAAGTCATAAGAAATAAGAAAGATGCTTGCAGTGAAAAAATACTACAGCCATTAAAATAGGGTTATAAAGTTATAAACCTCTGAGCAAGATGCTTGCAGTGAAAAATCATTGAAGCTGCTTATAACACACTGGTGAATCTCAAGGCCTAGTGCTTCTAAGGTGTTCACTGTTGACAGTAATAATCCAGGCTTTGTGGCACAACATATGCTTATTTTGGTGTCCTTTTCTCTCCTCTCAACATCAAACTGCAAAAACATGGCATCACATGAATTTATTTAGGAATTTGGTATGTGCTTATGCATCAATTAAGTGCTAAAGCCATACATACCTTAGGAGCATTTCTTACCATTCCTTCATTTGGCTTTTGCTCCTTAGAAATGTCCAAGTGGTTTATCTGAATTTTTCCCTCCTCCATTTCTTCTTCTTGCAACTTTCCTATCCTTTCTAGAAGATCTTTCATGTAATCAATGGCATCTCCAAGAATGGAAGTCCTGTCCATCTGTTACAAGTTGCATATTCTCATGTTAGTTTAAATAGAAAACCAAACAAAAAATGCAAGTGTTACTCAATTTGTAATCATGAATAGACCACAAACATGAGAAAACTAATCATATTTCTATGGATTGAGACATTAATAACAAGGACATGCAAAGATTAAGGTAAAAAAAAAACTAAATACATCTTTTGAATCACCTTGCTAATCTTAGGTACTATTGACCTTAGCATGGAAAGCCTATCATTGAGACGTTTTCTTCTCCTCCTTTCTGCCATGAGATTCTTTGAGGGTTGCCCTTCAACTTTCTTGTATTTTGTTTTTTTCTCTCCACAAATGCCCATGTTGAAAACTGGAATCTCTGAAGCTTGTTCCTCAACTTTGCAGCCATCATTTCTTTCTTCCAAACCCAGGTTACCATTCCCAAGAAAGCCAAGTTCTTCGTCATGCATTGATGGGTTACCCTCTTGTGGTAAAAGTGGTGCTGGGTCATGATTCCTGGTGTATGATGAACCAAGCTCTGGCATTGTGAATCCATCAAGAAATGGATACAATGCTTCATTTCCATAAGGGCATTCAAATCTATGGTCTATTGGTGTTGAGAATGCAGCAAATGAGGGACTCAATGTAGATAAATAAGGACTCTCATCAAAAGAGTCAATGTTCCAACCACTAGGGAAAAGTTCACTCATTCCACTGGATAAAGCATTCCATGTTTCTCTTCTTGGAGCTAGTAGTTCCTCTAGAAAACCAAGTTGTGAAAGCTCCATGTTTGTTCTATTTTCCTCTTCACTTTAGTCTAGAAGGGAGGTGAATTGTAGAAAAAACCAAACAGAGTACTAGGCTTAATAAAATGAAGCTGAAGCAAGTGGGAGGTGTTGGTTTAAATAGTAATTTACTTTTTTATAACAAAAAGTGTTGGATTATATTCATCAATGGACTATAGTATTTTTCAATGGGCTAAACCAAATAAGTGACATTAACATCAATTTTTACTCATCCACTTTTACAGTATGAGATTTTTTCTTCACGCTTGGAGTACTCAACATATCCCCTTAAATGTGAGTTACTTCCTTCGAGTATCGGATACATTAGAGTTAACTTCTTATCTACTTGTATTGGGCTTGTCTTGTCATCAACAGAACATAATATATTCACCTCTTGTCAGGAAGATTTTCAACATAAGAATTTCACATAAATTTATCAATTATTTGTCGTTTCAATACTCGATTGAGATGTCGAACTATCAACTAATACTACCAATATTTTCATATGTGGGCTATAACATTCTTTTGAAAGAAGAGCACATAAATAGATTTGAAATCGTACTTTATCTCAACTTTAAAACATTAAGTAGACAAATTCATCTCTTCAATTGATTCACTTCTACATAATTTATGATTTCTTCTTCACACTTCCAATGACAAAAAGCTGAAGTGTATTAGTTCTCAGTGCCTCATTAGTGTCAGAACAAACCTCACCATTCTATGATCACTTACAAAGGACTTACACAACGTCGTCGGAATTTAAATAATTGTCTAACAATTATGTGGTTGCTACAATATATTTGGATAATAGTTGAGGCAATGTTGTCTATTAGTAAAAAACATTTCTTATGGTGTAAATATGTAATAAGTAAAATGATTTGGTACTGAGAGATTAATTATTTTGAGGTATAAAAGTTACTTGAACGAATTTAGTTTTTATTGTCTTTTACATACATGAGACTGATATAGAACATTAAATATGCTTGATAACTTAACTATGTGAGCTTGCTGATATTTGTGTAAGATTTACAAAAACGAAATGTGACTACGTAAAAGATAATGACAAAATAGTTATAATAGAATGATAAAAGTTACAAAAATGTAAAATGATATAGTAAATTGTGTTTAACATTATATAGTAGAGTGAAATGTTCATCTAACACGTGTCAATTCATGGCACAGCTGTCTTAATAAAACTAGTAGAAGACCCTTGCAGTAATTACATAACTTGCTAAATGAAATATCATTGAGAAATACTTATTAAAACATGTTTTATAGTAAAACAATACTAATGTAAAGATTGTGGTACAATGTATTGAACCTAAAATGTTAAAGAAAAAAAACATGTTAGAAAAAGTTGAATGAATTTAGATGATATCTTTTAAAATGAGAATATAAGTAAAGATTAACTCATAAACATTGTTTTGTATATATGATGTAAAACTGTTGTACAATATGATATTGAATCTGTTATTTTAAAGAAATGTAATAATTAGAAATAAATATTTCAAACATAATGTAAAATAAGTTGTAGAATACCTGTTAAAAAATTTGGAAAACTTTTTTATAAACGACTTTTGTCGTTTATTTCAATGGTTTACCATCCTTGTCATGTATAATATCTTCAATCCATTTTTGCTCTGTACTCTTGAAACAGCTACATACAACTGACCATGACTGAATACTGGTCTAGGTAAATACAACCTCACACTCTCTAGTGTTGCGATTTGTTAATTGTTATAGCGTACGACACAATTATACGAAACTGTCTTCTAATAATCATGAAAGGTCATAGAGATTGGGATGATGACATTGATAACCTATGAATGTAAGTGATATTTCCAATGTTTTTTCCAGATATTATCTTTGCCTCAAGTATATGGTTAGTTATCTTCGTAACCACCAACCTTGTGCCGTTACATAACTCTTCAGACTGATCTAAATTCCTCAATAACATAATTGGGGTAACTCCTTTCAGCTTGAAAAGCTGAAAGTTTATTTACACTTATACTTATAGCCTCGTACAATATTAAGATCATGGAATTTTCTTCGCTCTACACACTCAGTGTGAATTAATGTCACCTTTTAGCCAAAATAATCACCCAGACAGAATTTTTATTTAATTCCCATTCCTTAAAAACTTTGACCCACAATTCTGTCTTTAGTTTCTCAGGTACTTCTTTCATATTTTATGCAACCCCTCACTCTTTCATGTTTCAAAGAGAAATAATGCATTTCTCCCTCTCATCATGGTTTAGGCTGTACTCTATAGTCGATAGTCAATAGTTTTGATTGTGTATAGAATTTTAATAAGGATTTAATATGTATACACTAACAGTATAAGTGTTTTTTATACTGTCAGCAAATCATTCACCATTGATTTGTTAAACACTATTGACTCTCAAACAAAATAATACAAATCAACGGTGGATTGACAGTATAAAAACTTTACACTATCAGTGCATAGATTTTAAGCTCTTTTAAGAAACTAGTAATTACATACACGTGATTAGAAATGTAATAATTTGGAACATTGTAAATTTTGTTAACAACCAATTAATGTTTCCTTTTCTTTTAATTTCTCCATGTTAATCCGTTTTCTTTCATGCCAGCCTGTTTTTGTTCATATATGCAACTATAGTCAAAAGTCCACTAAATAACTATAACCTAAGAGCTTTTAATAAAAAAGGGGCCAATGTTTAGAATACAATCATTTTAATAACTAATAACAACTATACCTTTATCTCATTAGATAGAGTCTATTATATGAATCAAAATGATTTTTAAGTTTTTTTATATTTTTTCGTGTTTTCCTTTTTACTCTAGGAATTAAACTAGCTTCTATTTTTCTACTCTCTTGAAATGTGATTCTATGATTTTTTTAAAATAGAAATTACTCCAACATCCATGTAAAACATTCTATTTAAGGTAAAGGTAAATAAAAAATTGTCATTACTTCTACTACAATTAGTGTTTTTTTAAATGAGTTAAATTTTAAGCCTAGTTTATAGTTTTATCATATGTGTCACTACGAGTTACAAGATTCAGAAAATTTCACTAAATTTAACTCAACTTGTCACAAAAATGCTACAATTTTCATCCACTTCCAAGGCAGAAATGAAATGTGTGATCACGTTGATAGAAGTAGTACTGCTACATAACTAGGCGACAGCTTATGTATCATATGAATGCATGGGTCTTGATTTTGTGAAATCATGATACAGTTTTGTGTGACAACATGGCAATGTTAAAAACCATGTTCACAAAAGCATGACCTTTTTCAAATTATTCATCTGTCACTGTAACAATAACAACACGCTGTTCAATAAAATGCAGTGAGGACATGTGTGACCAAATTGCTCTCTCAATCACATGCTACTTATCTTGTTTATATTCAAAACTCCAACATTAATCCTTAAGTTATTTTAGGTGAATATTCAATCCATAATATTTTTCAGTCAATTTTTTTAAGGAAGTGAATACTAGCCTAAAAGTAACTTAAGGGACCAATATAGGATTTGTTTCTTTTAATAATCATTTCTAAATTAGGTGTCTAGCGTTCTCTATTAAATGGTATATAAATCCCATTTTCCAACAGTTTGCAAATTACAATTCATATATAGTCATCTCTGTTTTGGGTCCAGCCTATTTTGAACTATATATATAGGTTGTCATAAAAAGTTAAAATTGCTCATGTGCAATATCAGCTATGATGCGCCAGAATTGTCACTAGGCCCACCACTCATTGTTTATAGTGTAAATGCAATGGCTCTTATCGTAAGGTAAGGTTGTTGCGAGCGAGTGACGATTCTAAAGATCCGTGAATAGGATGTGGGACATATATTAAAAATTTAAATAACAAAAATCAAATATAGTTTTATATAATATATGAAAGCAAAACATATTTTAAGTACGAGGGAGTGACGATTCTAAGATCCGTGAAAAAGGTGTGCGACATATATTAAAAATTTAAATAACAAAAATCATACATAGTTTTATACAATATATAAAAGCAAAACATGTTTCAACTATGATTATGCATTATTTTTCAATTTCTTATTTTGCTCTTAACAATTTTTAATTTCTAAAAAAATCATATAATCAAAAGTAATTATCATTAACAAAATAATCATTTATCCCACTTTAAATTGGACATCACCATAAATATAAAAAAATTATAACATAAAATATATATTCATTATAAAAAACATTCTAATTTTCTATAAAATATGAAAACATTAATATAAAAATCACCAAAATTTAAATATAACTATTCAAATAAATTACATCCTCCATATAAATTAATGTCAGAGTTGTTAAACATTTATTGTTGAATACAAGTCAATAAAGAGTCATTCATTCATACATATCTCATTCAACCATGCAACTTATTTTTCCTAATCTTCATAGCTGAAAACTATCTTTCTGTGGTTATTGTTGCAACATCTAAAATCATTGCAAAAAAAATAAAATATATAAAAAACAAAGCATAATAGAAATAATAAAATTGTAAATTATAAAGATTTAAAGAGTGAATAGAAACAATGAAACATAATAGAAACAATGAAGCAAATAAAGAATAAAAGAAATGAAACATCGTTTGAAAGAAAGAAATAGAAACAATGAAATAAAACAGTGTTAAATATATATCCAAACAATGAAATGAAAATTTAATGAAATAAACAAATAACAAAGGGAAATAGCTTTATTCAAATGCAACAAATAGAAACAATAAAATTGAAACAATGAAATGGAAACAATGTTAAGATTCAGAGGGATAGAAAAGAGGGGACACTCTTGTTGGAGAAATTCCTTCTCCATCCGAAATCCATAGAGTGAATGCGGAAGTCCTTATGACCATGGCTTTGTTCCCACAACCGAATGTGTATGCCCATACATACACCCAAATGGAACATCCATGGTCCAGACCGAAGAAACCCCAAATGAGTTCATGGTGAAGAAGAAGAACATACCTTGTTGAGCTATTTCTAGGATCTCGAAGGTATGAGGGTGCGATGATCTTCCAGATGATAGAGCGCCTTACGGTTTTCCTTTAGTTCTCTCTAGAGGGGAATGAGAGAATACCTTAGTTTCTGAAAAATTTTGTGTTGAGGTTAGTTGGAGGAGGCTTATCCTTATGCCTTATAAGCCCTTATGGATGAGTGGATAGTGTTATCCTATCCTGGATAACACTATTCTCATCCTACCTTATTCTCCTTAACCTTAACACCTGAAAACCTGTTGCTCTACAAATGGGGACCATAACCCATAAAAGTAACCCCGTAGTGGTTACTACTTTAGTTGCAATAATTCTGATTCAGTCCCTTCATCAAATCAGAAATTGCCTGAAGGTATCTACACTTATTATTATTTCATGACACATATGCCCTTTAGCCACCAAATTAATTACTTAAGATCATTTTATATTTTGGCTAATTACATAATGGCCATAACACAATTATAGAATTATATTTGTGACCCATAAATTGTCAGAAATTCCAACAATCTCCCACTGGTCACACATATGATTCTCCGTACGTGTTATCCTTATTGCGCGCTTAATTGCCATTATGACTTAGGCATATCCAAATTATCCCGTCCATTAGTCCTGTCTCCATATCGAACCACAGTGAACTTCGCCATATCAATCATGGCTAATTCAACAATGATCACCAACATTGACACAACCAAATGACACAGATACATCATGAAATGTGTAGCATGAAAATTACATGAATATGATCTGTACATGTCAATTTTCAACTGGTCCTACTTAACTTTAGTGAGATCCTTAATAATAACATAAAACCTTATTGTACAAAGTATAATGACAGAATACCAAACTGAATGATTAATCAACTGAAGTTTGAATACAAAGTATTCATACAAAATACTGAAATTACATAGAACATAACAAAATGTGTGCACTTTCTAACTCCCACTAAACCAAAATATCCTCACACTGTAGAACACCCATGTGAGCAGCATGCTCATGAAAGACCTTGGGTGTGATAGCTTTTGTGAGAGGATCCGCAATCATGGAGTTAGTGCCTAAGTGTTCTATGGAAAGCTGTCCACTTTGTACCTTCTCCTTAACAACTAGGAACTTAATGTCGATGTGTTTCGACTTTGCCGAACTCCTATTGTTGTTGGAGAACAACACGGCTGATTTATTGTCACAGTATAACTTTAGTGGTCTTTCAATCCTTTCCACAATCCGCAGCCCAGTGACAAAATTTCTCAACCATGATGACTGAAGTGATGCCTCATAACATGCTATATACTCTGCTGCCATGGTGGATGAAGCTACAAGGTTTTGCTTGGCAGAACGCCAAGAAACCGCACCACCAGCTAACAGAAAAACATAGCCTGAAGTAGATCGTCTACTATCTTGGCATCCCGCAAAATCGGAGTCAGAATACCCAATGATCTCTAATTGGTCTGATCTCCTATATGTGAGCATATAGTCTTTTGTTCTCTTTAAGTACCTCATGACCCTTTTGGCTGCTTTCCAATGGTCCATTCCTGGATTACTCATATATCTGCCTAAAACCCCAACTATGAACGCTATATCCGGACGCGTACATACTTGAGCATACATAAGACTCCCTACAGCTGATGCATAAGGGATCTTTTGCATTTCCTGAATTTCCAGATTTCCTTTAGGGCACTGATTGAGACTAAATTTGTCTCCCTTAGCAACTGGAGTATCCATTACTTTACAGTCCTGCATGCCATACCTTTTGAGCACCTTTTCTATATAGCTCTTTTGTGATAATCCAAGAATACCCCGAGATCTGTCTCGGTGTATCTGGATTCCTAATACAAATGAAGCTTCACCAAGATCCTTCATTTCAAAATTACTGGATAGAAATGTCTTGGTTTCTAACAAGGTACCCACATCATTAGTGGCAAGCAGTATGTCATCCACATACAAGAGCAAGAAAATATACTTGCTCCCACTGAACTTGTGATACACACAATCTTCAACTGAATTCATCTCAAAACCAAAAGAGAGAATCACCTCATGAAATTTGTGGTACCATTGACGAGACGCCTGTTTTAGCCCATAGATGGATTTTGTCAATTTGCAAACCATATTCTTTCGGTCTCCCGTTACAAAGTGTTCTGGTTGCACCATATAAATCTTTTCATTAATGTTTCCATTTAGAAAAGCTGTTTTGACATCCATCTGATGAAGCTCCAAATCATAATGTGCTACAAGAGCCATGATTGTCCTAAGAGAGTCTTTCGATGAAACCGGAGAGAAAGTCTCTTTATAGTCAATCCCTTCCTTCTGAGTAAAACCCTTAGCTACAAGACGTGCCTTATACCTCTCCACATTACCATTAGAATCCCGCTTGGTCTTAAAAATCCATTTGCAACCAATGGGTTTCTTACCTTCTGGTAATGGGACAAGTTCCCAAACTTTATTGTCTTGCATGGATTTATACTCCTCTTTCATTGCTTCAATCCACTTTTCCGAATTGGAACTTTGGATGGCTTCACGAACGTTTAATGGATCATTGTCCATTAAGCCATCACCCTCATGTTCCAAAAGAAAGCAAATGTAATCATCCGAAATTGCATTTCTCCTTTCTCTAGTGGATCTACGCAAAGCTATAGGCTCTTGCACCTCTTGTCCATGTTCCTGAGGGTTTTGAGTTTGTCCTTCATGAATTACTAACTCACCTTGAGCAGGGAAGGTTTCATCAACTATGTCCTGAGGAGGTTCCAAATTTGCTTCTTCAAAAGCAACCATATGAATCGCATCTGGAATAGATACAGATTCTTCCTCTAAGACAAAGTTTCTAACCTTATCTTCCCCCTCAAACTCAACATCCTCAAAGAACGTGGCTGTACCCGTCTCAAATATGGATTTCATACTTGGATCATAAAATTTATAGCCCCTTGATTTTTCAGAGTAACCAATAAAGTAACTACTCACTGTACGGGAGTCCAATTTCTTTTCATGAGGCCTATAAGGCCTTGCCTCAGCTGGACATCCCCACACATGAAAATGCTTCAGACTTGGCTTTCGCCCAGTCCAATGCTCATAAGGTGTTTTAGCAGTTGCCTTAGTTGGTACCCTATTAAGAATATAAGCTGCTGTCTTAAGTGCCTCTCCCCAGAGTGACTCTGGTAAGGTAGAGTGACAAATCATACTCCTTACCATGTCCTTAAGAGTCCGGTTTCGTCTTTCAGACACACCATTCATGCTAGGCGATCCTGGCATGGTGTACTGTGGGACTATACCACATTCCTCTAGGTATTTGGCAAAAGGCCCTGGACGTTGTTCACCTGAACCGTCATATCTACCGTAGTATTCACCACCACGGTCAGATCTGACGCACTTAATCCTTTTGCCGAGTTGATTTTCAACCTCAGCCTTAAAAGTTTTGAACACGTCCACCGATTGGGACTTTTCATGAATTAGAAAAATGTATGCATAACGAGAATAATCGTCTATGAATGATATGAAATATCGTTGACCATTCCAGGAAGCCGTAGGGAATGGCCCACAGATATCCGTATGTATCAATTCTAAGACGTCCGAAGCTCTATATGCACCATATTTCGATTGTTTGGTTTGTTTTCCTTTTATGCATTTAACACAAACATTAAGGTTTGTGAAGTCAATGGAATCCAAAATCCCATCTGACACAAGACGCTCAATTCTCTTTTGAGAAATGTGACCTAGGCGCTTGTGCCATAATGCACCTGAATTATTATTTTCAATCTTACGCTTAGTACCACGTGATTCCACATTCAGGGTTTCGCTATAATCAGTTATGATATTCAGCATATAAAGGTTGTCATTCAACATAAGTGAACCAGTTCCAATAACATTTGAATTTAAAGACAATTGAACCGAATTGTTTCCAAATGAACAACAATAACCAAATTTGTCCAAATATGAAACAGAAATCAAATTCCGTCTAAAAGACGGTACAACAAAAGTGTCTTTCAAATCCAAATAGAAACCAGTACATAATAACAACCTAAAATGCCCTATAGCTTCCACTTCTACCGATTTCCCATCGCCAACATATATGTATCTTTCAACATGATTAGGCTTTCGGTAGCTCAGGCAACCCTGCATTGAAACACTGATGTTAGAAGTTGAACCGGAGTCTAACCACCAGGTGTTTCCAGGTACTGAAGTTAAATTGACCTCAGAACAAACCAAAGCAAGAAATGTACCTTTCTTAGCACGCCAGGCGTGATACTTTACACATTTCTTCTTTTGATGTCCAGTTGCTTTGCAAAAGAAACAGACATCATCCTGCTTCTGTTTCTTTTGCACTGAACCCTTAGCAGCTTCATTCTTGGGCTCTGAAGTGATTTTCCTTTTGCCCTTGTCTTTAGAGGTAGTAACATAATGGGCACTTTCAGTCCTCTCTCGCTTCAATCTTTCCTCTTCTTGCACACAAAATGAAATGAGCTCATTAAGAGTCCATTTCTCCCTTTGACAGTTATAAGAAATCTTAAACTGACTGAATTGTGCAGGAAGAGACAGTAAGACCAAATGAATGAGCAAGTCTTCCGACATGTCAAGCTTAAGGGCCTTAAGTTTTGAAACGATGTTGGACATTCCCATAATGTATTCCCTTATGTTTCCCTTGCCTTGATACCTCATGGAAATCAAGTTCTGTAACAGAGTACTTGTTTCCGCCTTATCGCTCTTTGCAAAGCGCTTTTCAATCTCAGCAAGGAAATCTTTGGCACTATTTATCTCATCCGAGATAGTACCCCTAAAGACTTCTGGAATGCCACGCTTAATGATCATCAGACTCATGCGATTAGAGCGATCCCACTTCTCATAATCCTTCCTCTCTTCAGAGGAACTAGATTCCAAAGGAGAAGGAGGTTGCTCTACCCTTAGTGCATAGTCCAGATCCATGCAGCCAAGAACAATTTCCATGTTCTCTTTCCAATCCTTAAAATTTTCACCATTAAGGACCGGAACCGAATTCAAATTTGCAGATATAGAAGCAATTGATGTAGCTGATTGAAACAAAAGACAAAATATTAAAATATGCTCACAACCCAAAATTATCATTGTGCTCAAAACAATGGTATGTCCAAATCAAGATACCTAGTGCACCATCAATATCAAGTCTTTGGACAGTGATATCAACTGCAAGTGATACTCTTGTTGTAATGATCAAACATTCATAATAAGACATGTCAACTGACGAATCCCTCTTTGGATTGATTCATCAGTCACACGTATAAAACTTTAGAATTATGACATGTTTATCATCACAGGTGTATATGGTATTCGGCCAAATATTAACTTTCCTTTGGGCCAGCTAATACCCGCATGAATGACCATACACACTTCCATCCATTATTCCTCATGAGTTATATCCATGAAAGAGGTCACTTTGGCGACATTTCACTTCATTTGGCTCACTTGAAATAACAGACAACCTTAATGGACAACCAAACAACAATTAAACCAATACACAAAGATACTGAAATCCCAAAAATAATATAAATAAAAATAAAAAATAAAAAATTTTCTCTCGCTCGGGCGAGCAAAATCTCGCTTGAGCCCTATTTAAGGCGATTTGCCTCTGTTTCCTCTCGCTTGAGCGAGAGCACTGCAGCAGAACATGAAAAATGCGATTTCTGCATCGCGATTCTTCGAAAAATTAGAGCACTGCAACAGAACATGAAAAGTGCGATTTCTACATCGCGATTCTTCGAAAATCAGCCAAATGTTTCAACAACAAACAGCAGAAAACAACAATCAATCATTTTAAATCGTTTTGTTTCATATTGAAAAAGCATAAGTATTTTCATAATCGATTTATAACAGAAACAAAACACCAAAACCCTAAACCAAACCAGATTTGGGGAAGAACATGAAAACCTAATTTCACCCATGAATCAATTTGGGGTGGCTCTGATACCACTTGTTGGAGAAATTCCTTCTCCATCCGAAATCCATAGAGTGAATGCGGAAGTCCTTATGACCATGGCTTTGTTCCCACAACCAAATGTGTATGCCCATACATACACCCAAATGGAACATCCATGGTCCAGACCGAAGAAACCCCAAATGAGTTCATGGTGAAGAAGAAGAACATACCTTGTTGAGCCATTTCCGGAATCTCGAAGGTATGAGGGTGAGATGATCTTCCAGATGATAGAGCGCCGAATGGTTTTCCTTTAGTTCTCTCTAGAGGGGAATGAGAGAATACCTTAGTTTCTGAAAATTGAAAACCTGTTGCTCTACAAATGGGGACCATAACCCATAAAAGTAACCCCGTAGTGGTTACTACTTTAGTTGCAATAATTCTGATTCAGTCCCTTCATCAAATCAGAAATTGCCTGAAGGTATCTACACTTATTATTATTTCATGACACATATGCCATTTAGCCACCAAATTAATTACTTAAGATCATTTTAATATTTTGGCTAATTACATAATGGCCATAACACAATTATAGAATTATATTTGTGACCCATAAATTGTCAGAAATTCCAACAACTCTTTCTGTCACAAAATAAGTATATTGAGAAAGTGTTGGAACGCTTTGGCATGCAAAATGCTAAACTAGTCACTACTCCATTGGCGACTCATTTCAAACTTTCATTGGCATTGTGTCCACAAAGTGATAATGGAAAAGAGTAGATGCCAAGTGTACTTTATCCTAGTGCCGTTGACAGTCTCATGTATGTCATGGTGTGCACTAGACCAGATATTGCACATGCAGTAAGTATGGTAAGCATATATATGGGAAATCCTGGTAAAGTTCACTAGAGGGCTTTGAAGTGGATTATGTGCTACCTGAAAAGTACTACAGATATAGGGTTTTTGTCTGGTAAAGTCAAAGATGTTGGAAACAAGATCACTGGATATGTTTACTCGGATTATGCTGGAGATCTAGATAAGCGAAGATCTCTCACCGAATATGTCTTTACACTGTGTGGTTGTACTAGTAGTTGGAAAGCAACACTACAATCAGTTGTTGTTTTGTCTACAACTGAGGCAGAGTACATCACAGTAATAGAAGTTGTAAAGGAAGCCATTTGGGAGACAGGTCTAATTGAAGAGTTGGGTATACAACTCGAAGAAACAACCATCTATTGTGATAGTCAAAGTGATATACATCTGACAAAGAATCCAATGTATCATAAAAGAACTAAGCATATTGATGTTCATATGCACTTTATCAAAGACATAGTAAGAAAGGAGTTGTTAGAGTGGAGAAGATATCTACTACAGATAATCCGGCGGATATGATGATAAAGTCAGTTCCAACTACCAAGTTCAGACATTGTCTGGACTTGATTAATGTTCAAAATCTCTAGTGAACATGAAGAAGAGTAGCATGAGAATAACTATGATAGTCTTTTAGCCAAGGTGGAGATTTATTGAATATTGGCTAATAGAAAAAGATGATGAAAAGACTTTCTTGAGCCAAGCAACAAAAAAAGGTTAAAGATCGTCTTGAAGAAAGGGAGAATTTCTAGCCAATTAAAAAGAAATGATTATGGTCAAACCAACTTTAATGCTCTTTCTCTTTTGCCACTTAATCTTCAAGAGCTTTGGTTAGATATAAGAGTGTTCCATGCCATTGTAACACACACCAAATACTTAGCTTAGTGCATATTCTCTCTTCATATTCTCTTGTTCTAATTGTGTGAGAAATACTTGAGTGAGAGTGAAATTAGGTGTACTTGAGTTTTGGGAAGTGAGTGAAACACTTGTAGTTCTCTTTTTAGTGGAATAATATTTGTTGCTCTTCAGTTGTGGATGTAGGCAAATTGCCGAACCACATTAAACTTTCGGTGTCATTTTCTCTATTATATTTTCTTCATGGGTCTTCCGCTCCAATGAGAAGAATATAAGATCAAATTTCTATATGTAACATGATAACATCATCATTAGAGGTGACAAAATTATCCACAATCCATAATCCGTCCAATTAAATCCATCCAAATCCATCTGTTAGAGGTAATGAATTTAAATGGATATAATCCAATGGATAGTATCCATAATGGATGGATTGAAATTCATCCATTATATCCAATGGATATCCATGGGTGTATCCATTTGGATGGATATCCCATCCATCCAAAAAAATAAAAACAAAAATATTGTTTCCCATAAAACAACATGCAGGCCCAACTTCGCTATGCAACCTCAACGTGCAAAATATAAATCAATGTTATTAATACCGTACCGGTCATCAAACCGGTCACAGTGGTATGATGGTTTAACTAGTGGTTCACTATTAAACTGCATATCAGTAAAGTTAGATATTCATATATTTTATACTAATATTAATATTGAAAAATAAATAAAGAAGACAATAACTATTTTTATTTATACCACTTGTTAAAATGTATATTGTAGACCATGTTTTAGATGTTTAAAAAATATAGTAGTTGTGTGTTTGATCATCCATACAAATATTTTGGTAAAAATAAATCATTTTCATTAAAAAAAATAATTTTAAATAAAACCAGTCGGTATGACCAGTACAGTTCAATTGAAAATCGGCCGGTATGACCGATTTTTACCAGTATAATTGCATGGTCGTTATAAATGTTGTATAATAGCGTTATTAAGAGCAATTCAAGGGCAGCACGAACCGATTTTGATATCAGTGATATAAATTACTCTCTTTCTAACAAAATGATTCATTGAATAGTATTATCTTTTTATCAAAATATTCTTTCAAAAAGTTTCAATAAGGATTAATATAACATTTTGTGTCATGATTGAACACAAGAAAAAATGCGTGATTGCACAATACAGTATCTCTGACCTCACCAATATTGTTGCCTTTCAGAGTTACTGACCTCATTGTCTTTCAGAGTTATCACATGTAAATTTAAGTACTGAGATTTTTTAAAAAGTGATTAAAAAATACTTTTTTAAAAAAATCATTTTAAAATCATTTTTAAATATATTTTTAAAAATAATTTATTAAATTATAGTTTAAAAAAATCATTCAAAAAATCTTTAGTTCAAATTAAAGAAATGAATTGGATATCCATCCATTCAATCTATTAAAATGGATATATGGATGGAATGAATGGATTGTAATCCATTGGATATGGATAGATTAGATAGTTTAGAAATGTGATTTTATGGATTTATATGAATTGATTAATGACTTTTCATCCATCCATCATAATTCAAATCTATATACATCCAAATCCATCCAATTGTCATCCCTAATCATCATGCTAAGGAAGGTAGAGTTGTAGAACACACTATTCAATTGAAGCCAAGTCTAAACAAGGCAATGAACCTTTTAGAAGTCAACATTAAATTATTACCGTTCTTTTTCACTAGAATAATTTATTTTTATGTTGAAAAATATGGGAACATATCTTCTGTCCCAAAATATGTATCAAACCATTGTTTCTCATTGATCATAAAATATAAAATTAATATATATTTAATCTATATTTTACTTTTCTAACCAATAAGAATCAGGATAAATATAGTTGTACAAAATTTGTAACAAGGGAACTCACTATACAAGAAGGGTTGATAGAACAATTGACAACTAGAACCCCTAGAGAATGCTTCTAAAATAGTGTAATTATGATGTCAATTGATGATTGCATCCTATATACTTGGATTTAGTTCGTACTTCAATGTCGATTCAAATTAAATGCATGCATTCTTAGTGATGTACAACTTGACACATGATTTTGCTTGCTAAAACCCCAACTAGGATTTTGTATTTTGCTATCATTTCTATTTGTTTTATTTGCTAAATGGTGATATCACAATTTGAAGACATCTTCAATCATTGTCAATATCTAATAATACTCGTATAGTTTCTATAGGTTTGTAGCTATTAATTAAAACATCGAATTGACACTTCTATGTATTTTTATATATACTTGTTAGTTTACCTTCACATGTCACTAAATGGCCAAATTAAACCACAGTGGTAAGTACTGTAATACTCAAAACTCACATGCCAGAATAGTTTCATAATAATATGTGCAAAAAGGGATGTTCATTACAATAGATTCCAAAAATGATATCATTAGATTCCCCTAGCTTACTTGCATTTTCATCCAATAATTTTTCATCTAAAAGTTGCAGCAGCACTGCACCAGTGTCAAATATTTGATCAATAAATTTGTATTCAATTCATATTAGTTTTATGCTTTAATCAGCAATAATCAAATTTATAAACTTTGTCAATGAACTTTATAATAGAACATTGTTCGATTTATGTAATCAACCTCACCCAATGGAATAAATGTTTGATTGTTGTATATGGATTATTGTGAATGTTATGACACAAGGAACAAAGACCACTTCTCGTTTTCAATTGGAGTGGTGGAAAAGAACCAAAAGAGATGTGATATAGACCTTATAAATTTAATGTACCATCTTTGACTCAATACCAAATTTGTGTTATTTTTAGTTGAAGAATCTGCTACACGGTTATCCATCTAGTAGTAAAAGTGGCACATAGTTTGTTCCTTCTGATTCTTAGGTCAGGATTCCTTACAACATCAAAACTTTATTATAAAAGATTCGAAGACGAATATATAGGACCTTGCTGGGGAAGTACGTACCAAAGTTTTATTCTTTTTCTGACAGGATTGGCATATGGGTAAATAAAAATATTGAGGTATAGACTAATGGAGAATGTGGTTTGCATTTTTTTGAGAATCTAGGTTGTTGTTTACATTCCAGTTTAGTAAAGGGATTTGTTTTTTCTTTTAGAAAAATGTGAGGAGAATATATTCCAACAAGTTCATCTCAATGTTTAAACTCATTTTGGTAGCACAAATAAAAAAATCATCTTGGAAACCGACCTACACTATTCGTTGGTCATGGGCCTGAGTTTATTATCTTGTATAATAGTTAGGCTACCAACCTACACTAGTTGAGAATTCAGTTGCTCAATGTTGCTTCAAGCCCAAACTTAATGGATTATACAATACTGTGTTTAGCTTTGTGCAACTATTACACAAAAAAGCATGTAGAGATTGCATACTCAAGCAATAATTGCACATAGTTTATATATATATATATCCACATTCACTTGATTATACAAATATTTGATATTTTTAAGTTGGAATAGAAATACAATGAAATATAAAAATGTAAGGTAATTTGTATGGGCTATTTGATAAACCGTAAAGAGTAGCATATTTGAAGTGGCAAATTAGTCGAGTTTAAAGTAAAAATAAATAAAACGACAAATTGAATCTGTCTATATAATGCATTATCTTATTTTTATATAGTTAATGAGACAATCATACTGTATCTTACAAATGTGAGAATAAGAAGAGGGGATGAAATAGGAAAATGTTTAAGCAACACTACTGGTATAGTTAGTGTCTTGTAGCTTGACATCAATCACATGAAAAAATCATTCATCAATACTAATCAATTTACATTCCTAAATAGTATCTTATCCAAAATAAAAGTTGGAGATTTGTTTTTCAATATTATTTATTTTAAAAGGAAATGAATAGTAAATATATGATCCTCATCGATAAAATCTATTTATCAAGAAACACAATACATGAGCTCTTTAAACCTTATCAAAACTTAAATATTGGATACTAATCATCCATGCAGGGGAGGATCTTCTCTAGGACAGGTGGGCAGTTGCCCCCCCTCAAATATTTCAAAAATATATTATAGAGATATTGTTTTTGATATATTTTAAAATTTAACAACAAAACTTAAGAATAAGAGTGTAATATTTATGTATTATTAATGTAAAAATTTATACACATTCACTACATCATTCATCATCCATTTAGATTAATTTTTTAAAGAGTAAATAAAGATTGAATATGAATGTACGTGATGAAGTGAAAAAGTATAAATTTATTATCATATGCCTATGAAGTCATGACATGATTACTTATGATTTATTTGTTTCTTGCATGAAATTTTATTGGTGGACGTTGTTATTCTTTGTTAGTGGACTATTTTTTTATTAATTAATTTTAGTTGGGTTATTCCATTGCTATGTATGATATTCTTAATTTCGTTATTTCTATCTTTATATATTTTTCTCTTAAAAAAATATTTGTATCAATCTCAAGCATATATTATTTTGATTCTCTATTTGAAAGGATTGAAAAACTAACTTTATGCTCGATTTTGAGTTTAAAATACATATAATGTTTATAAGAAATAATAAACTTATTTGTGCTTAGGAATATTTGGAATTTCTTCGTAGATTTGTTATGTTATATTTTTATCATGTTTCTTGGGAATTTAAACATGAAAGAATAACTCATTTTTACATTAAAAAATTATATATATTCTAATGATTTCATATGTTATTTATGTAGAAATCATAATGCTGCCCCCTCTAAAATTATGTTCAAGATCCGCCACTGCATCCATGGGTAACAACGCTAGATAAGTGTCCATGTTGGATTCCTTTTCAATCATCCTCTCGAAAACTCATTCTGCTATGTTGAACTTTTCTGCATTGTTTCAGAGCTCTACATTTTCATGTCGTTGCCTATGATGGATCATGTTTCAGAGCTCTACAACACTGTATGAAGGATCGAACTGAAATTCGAATAAGAGTTGAAGGACCAAATGATCTATTTTCCCTATATATTCAATGCATGATACAATTATATTTTATGAAATTGACATACACCCATATAATCTAAATATTTTAATTTGATAAGATTGCAAGAAAATAAAAATTGAGTAAAATTTCATAGGCATTACCTCATTTCATTGATCTCCTTTGACTATAGCACTAATAGAAAATAGAATTTTAACATTGAAATTTTAAGTAGGTTGTAAAATAACCGAAATTTTAAAAATGACTGGCAATTTTTAAATTAAATCTTCATTTTCAAAGTCAATTGTTTAATAATAGGCACAAAAAACTTTTCTTAAAATTTGGTTTATCAAATAACTATTGATGGTAATTGGATGAATTTGGATGAATATGGATTTGGATCATAACAAATAGATGAAAAGCCATTCACCAATTTATATAAATCCATAAAATTAAATTTCTAAACTATTCAATCCATCCATATCCAATGGATTCCAACATTCATTCCATCCATATATCAATTTTTATGGTTTGGATGTATGGATATCAAACCCATTTTTTTAATTTGGAGTAAAACATTTTTTGAAGGAAAAATTTCTTTACATTTTATTATTTAATAAAGCATTTTTAAAAATCAATTTAAAAATATTTTTAAAATGGTTTAAAAAAATACTTTTTAAAAAATCTCAATATTTAAATTTATTGGTGAAAGTCTAAAAGACAATAATGTAGGTGAGGTCATAGATACTGTATTATCAAATCATGCATTTCTTCTTGTGCTCAATCATGACACAAAATGTTATATCAATCTTTATTGAAACTTTTTGAAGGAATGCTTTCATAAAAACAATACTTTTGAAAAAATCTTTTTGTTAGGAAGAGAGTAGTTTATGTCACTAATATCAAAACTAGTTTGTTCAGTTGGTTCAACCACTAAATCGGTGAATCAATCATAATACCGCTATGATACAATATTTATAACGGTCATACAATTATACTGGTAAAAACTTGTCATACATTTCAAATGAATTGTATCGGCCATACTGGTTGGTTTTATTTAATTTTTTTAATAAAAATGATTTATTTTTACCAAAATATTTGTATGGATGATCAAACATACAACTATTATATTTTTATACATCTAAAACATGGTCTATAACATACATTTTTAACAAGTGATATAAATAAAAATAGATATTTTATTCTTTAATGATATTTCAACATTAATATTAGTATAAAATATATGAATATCTAACTTCACCGGTATGCGATTTAACAGTGAATTACTAGTTGAACCACCATACCACTATACGAGTAATGTGGTCGGTTTGATGACCGATACAGTATTAATAACATTTGTTTATATTTTGCACGTTGGGTTCCATAGCAAAGTTGAGTTTGCATGTTGGAGTAAAACATTTTTTGAAGGAAAAATTTCTTTACATTTTATTATTTAATAAAGCATTTTTAAAAATCAATTTAAAAATATTTTTAAAATGGTTTAAAAAAATACTTTTTAAAAAATCTCAATATTTAAATTTATTGGTGAAAGTCTAAAAGACAATAATGTAGGTGAGGTCATAGATACTGTATTATCAAATCATGCATTTCTTCTTGTGCTCAATCATGACACAAAATGTTATATCAATCTTTATTGAAACTTTTTGAAGGAATGCTTTCATAAAAACAATACTTTTGAAAAAATCTTTTTGTTAGGAAGAGAGTAGTTTATGTCACTAATATCAAAACTAGTTTGTTCAGTTGGTTCAACCACTAAATCGGTGAATCAATCATAATACCGCTATGATACAATATTTATAACGGTCATACAATTATACTGGTAAAAACTTGTCATACATTTCAAATGAATTGTATCGGCCATACTGGTTGGTTTTATTTAATTTTTTTAATAAAAATGATTTATTTTTACCAAAATATTTGTATGGATGATCAAACATACAACTATTATATTTTTATACATCTAAAACATGGTCTATAACATACATTTTTAACAAGTGATATAAATAAAAATAGATATTTTATTCTTTAATGATATTTCAACATTAATATTAGTATAAAATATATGAATATCTAACTTCACCGGTATGCGATTTAACAGTGAATTACTAGTTGAACCACCATACCACTATACGAGTAATGTGGTCGGTTTGATGACCGATACAGTATTAATAACATTTGTTTATATTTTGCACGTTGGGTTCCATAGCAAAGTTGAGTTTGCATGTTGGAGTAAAACATTTTTTGAAGGAAAAATTTCTTTACATTTTATTATTTAATAAAGCATTTTTAAAAATCAATTTAAAAATATTTTTAAAATGGTTTAAAAAAATACTTTTTAAAAAATCTCAATATTTAAATTTATTGGTGAAAGTCTAAAAGACAATAATGTAGGTGAGGTCATAGATACTGTATTATCAAATCATGCATTTCTTCTTGTGCTCAATCATGACACAAAATGTTATATCAATCTTTATTGAAACTTTTTGAAGGAATGCTTTCATAAAAACAATACTTTTGAAAAAATCTTTTTGTTAGGAAGAGAGTAGTTTATGTCACTAATATCAAAACTAGTTTGTTCAGTTGGTTCAACCACTAAATCGGTGAATCAATCATAATACCGCTATGATACAATATTTATAACGGTCATACAATTATACTGGTAAAAACTTGTCATACATTTCAAATGAATTGTATCGGCCATACTGGTTGGTTTTATTTAATTTTTTTAATAAAAATGATTTATTTTTACCAAAATATTTGTATGGATGATCAAACATACAACTATTATATTTTTATACATCTAAAACATGGTCTATAACATACATTTTTAACAAGTGATATAAATAAAAATAGATATTTTATTCTTTAATGATATTTCAACATTAATATTAGTATAAAATATATGAATATCTAACTTCACCGGTATGCGATTTAACAGTGAATTACTAGTTGAACCACCATACCACTATACGAGTAATGTGGTCGGTTTGATGACCGATACAGTATTAATAACATTTGTTTATATTTTGCACGTTGGGTTCCATAGCAAAGTTGAGTTTGCATGTTGGAGTAAAACATTTTTTGAAGGAAAAATTTCTTTACATTTTATTATTTAATAAAGCATTTTTAAAAATCAATTTAAAAATATTTTTAAAATGGTTTAAAAAAATACTTTTTAAAAAATCTCAATATTTAAATTTATTGGTGAAAGTCTAAAAGACAATAATGTAGGTGAGGTCATAGATACTGTATTATCAAATCATGCATTTCTTCTTGTGCTCAATCATGACACAAAATGTTATATCAATCTTTATTGAAACTTTTTGAAGGAATGCTTTCATAAAAACAATACTTTTGAAAAAATCTTTTTGTTAGGAAGAGAGTAGTTTATGTCACTAATATCAAAACTAGTTTGTTCAGTTGGTTCAACCACTAAATCGGTGAATCAATCATAATACCGCTATGATACAATATTTATAACGGTCATACAATTATACTGGTAAAAACTTGTCATACATTTCAAATGAATTGTATCGGCCATACTGGTTGGTTTTATTTAATTTTTTTAATAAAAATGATTTATTTTTACCAAAATATTTGTATGGATGATCAAACATACAACTATTATATTTTTATACATCTAAAACATGGTCTATAACATACATTTTTAACAAGTGATATAAATAAAAATAGATATTTTATTCTTTAATGATATTTCAACATTAATATTAGTATAAAATATATGAATATCTAACTTCACCGGTATGCGATTTAACAGTGAATTACTAGTTGAACCACCATACCACTATACGAGTAATGTGGTCGGTTTGATGACCGATACAGTATTAATAACATTTGTTTATATTTTGCACGTTGGGTTCCATAGCAAAGTTGAGTTTGCATGTTGTTTTAATGGTAAAAAATATTTTTGTTTTTATTTTTTTGAATCAATTGAGTATTCATCAAAATGGATATACTCATGTATATATATTGGATATAGTGGATGAATTTGAATTCATCTATTATCAATATTATCAATTGAATTATATTTATTTAAATTCATTAGCCGTAACAGATGAATTTGAATAAATTTAATTTGGATGAATTTAGATAAATTGCAGATAACTTTGTCACCTTTAGAAACAATCATTGCAAATTTCCCCAATGGCTTGATTTCACTAGTCCTCGTAAGAGGGAAAACTTACGTGGGTAGTGTAGTTTGACTACACTATCCCACGTTTGATATATGTTTCAAAATATTTACGGAATTAGTGTATTTTTTAGGAAACTCGTGGATGTGATCCACGATTTTGGGGAAGTCGTGGATCAGGAGTGCGACTTCCCTGACATAGTCTCTCTCCTTCATGAAAGTTGTGTTTCCCATCTACGACTTTCATTTTTTTTGTAGAAGTCGTGTACACTAAACACGACTTCCATTGTATATAAATAATAAAAATACTATGTAGCCTAGTGATTTTTATGGGAATCTAGAGGTCCATGGTTCAATACCTAATTGTTTAAAACAATATAAAATAAAAATGTATAAAATTCAGTAATGAATATAATACAATGTACTCATAGTGTATTAGAGTAATTGTACAAATAATATATGTCAACAAAGTTACAAAAAAATAAAAATAAAAAATAGCAATGGGTGAGTGTTGAACCATGGACCTCTAAGTTCCCATAAAAACCACTAAGCTACATATTACTTTTATTATTTATATACAATGGAAATGATGTTTAGTGTATACGACTTTTAAAAAATCTATGACTTCCCCAAAGTCGTGATCACATCCACGAGTTCCCTAAAAAATACACTAATTCCATAAATATTTTGAAACATATACTAAATGTGGAATAATGTAATCAAGCTACACTACCCACCTAAATTTTCATAGTAAGAGCTGTCCTCTCATCTTTTCCGCATAACCAATCATGACTTAGGATCTAGCTTCAATTCCTTTTTCATTCAATTCTTTTTGTTCCTTTTCTTTGTTAATTATTTTTTATAATAATGAAATGATGAAAATAATTTAAGGAGTGTATGAGAATGGTAGATATTAGAGTTGTATATTTATTTTCCTTTGAACGGTTAAAATGTGATATCCATCATTAATACTCTTTCTTTTATCTCTTGAAGCTTGAAAGACAATTCACAATTATTTATTCCCCCTAATCTCTCTTTGTTATCACTAGATAAAACAGTTTTTTTATGAATTATTTAACTAATGAATCACATTAAAGTTGGAAAAATGGTAAAAATATCATAATCTCTTTCCTTTCTAAATCGAGTTGAGATATAGTAGTGCTCATTGGTAGTGTTAGTATCTTCCATCTTCAAAGAAAAATGATGGAGGACAATCTATAATGAATGTTGTTTTTTCCCTTAACCCTTTTAAGTAGGACAAACCAAATCAACCAAACATTTTATATCAAATAACTATATAATCTTGATTTTTTTATTGCATCTAAGTATATGTTGAAACAATACACAAATATTTCACATAAAAAATGCCTCTTTGTAAATAAATAAACAATTAAGTTTCAGGCTGTATCTCAAATGTGATTATAACTATATATATAGATATTTGGCATTTCAATGTTATGTTATAATTGGTATATCACAATTATTCACCTATATATTATTCAATGTGTTATTAAGTTGTTAGTGTTTTTGTTAGTTTGTTTATTTGCTTGTTCATTTCTTAATTTATAGCTATTAATATTATTTCTTTAGTAAGCAATTTGATACCGAAAATCTCAACCATTTTGGTTTTGATAATGATGAGAGGAGTTTACATAAATAATTCAGAAAGATAAATTTTAAAATAAGTTAATTTAGGATTCAATTTGGAAAGTCAACTTTTAAAATAAAACTTTAAAATAACCGATTTGAAAATATATATTTCAACCTTAAGTTTATTGACTAGCCAATTTAAATGAACTTTTCAACATCATTCAACCACTAGTTTGAAATGTTATAGCTTTTCACATCCCAAAAATCATATTAACTAAGGAAATGATTTGGAAATCCCATTTTAATTTTAATTTTAATTTTAATTGATCAAGAAAGTCTTTTGCCACTAGAGTAGAGAATAAAACACATTGCAAACTCATTTTAGAGTAGTAAGAGATATGAGAGTGATAATGAGGTAGGATAAGGTTTCTGATTTTGCCTGTACTAGAGTAGAGTGGTGATGATGGGAAATAAGGGTAAAATTAGTAATAAGGCCTGGCTAGGAAGAAGGAAAAGTAGATGGGAATAAATATTTGATATGTTATATGTTGTTCTTTTACTTAACTGTGAAAAAACATAAGGAAATGGTACTATGAGTATTGGTAGGGTACATTTTTCAACTCAAAAACTTATTTGACAAACCAAAATTATAGTATAAAGTAAAAAAAAAACAATTAAAATAGTAGAGACCAAAATGGCATTCTGTTATCAGATTTGTATTTATTGCTGCAATCAATATTAACCCTTGAAATTCTTATTTTGTGGTGAAATAAAAATAGAATAAAATAAAAATGGTATAAATAGCTAGATCAACTGAGAAAACTAACTATAACATATTCATAGGCCTAATCTATGTCACTGTCATTATGTGCAGTAAATGAGTGAACTGAAAAGTGAAAACACTTCTGAAGAAAAGTAAAGAATAATGTCTGAACAATGGAGTTCTTTTCTCTTCTTCTTCTTCTTCATTCATCTCTTCCATTTTTCTAAACCCACTTCACTTCCACAATTCCCATGCAAAAAACCACATTTTTCATCATACCCATTTTGCAACACTTCCCTCTCCATTCCCACAAGAACTCACTCCCTCATTTCCCTTCTCACTCTCTCTGAAAAGATCCAACAACTCTCCAACACCGCCTCCTCCGTTCCACGCCTTGGCATCCCTTCTTATGAGTGGTGGTCGGAGTCTCTTCACGGCATCGCACCCAACGGCCCCGGCGTCAACTTTAACGGCACCGTTTCATCTGCTACATTATTCCCTCAAGTTATTCTCTCTGCTTCTTCTTTCAACCGTTCTCTATGGTTCGATATTGCTTCGGCTATTGCTGTTGAAGCACGCGCTATGTATAATGTGGGTCAAGCTGGGTTGACTTTTTGGGCACCGAATATTAACATTTTCAGAGACCCAAGATGGGGAAGGGGTCAAGAAACACCAGGGGAGGATCCTATGGTTGTTTCTGCTTATAGCATTGAATATGTAAAGGGTCTTCAAGGTAATGGTAATGGTAATGGTGATGGTGATGAGATTATGGTGTCTGCTTGTTGTAAACATTTCACTGCTTATGATTTGGAAAGCTGGGGCAACTTTTCTAGATATAGCTTTAATGCTGTTGTAAGTTTTTATCTCTTTATTTTTATGGATTTCTTAGTTTGACTAATCAAAATAAGAGGATCTAACCATTTGATCAATGTTGTTTGGTGGTGTATTTTATTATAGTTTTTTGATATCATTTCCTACTTGATATCTCTGATTTCGGTATTCAAAGTTATAATCCAATCAATTCATTCAAAAGAATCAATTCAATGCATTTCTTATTAAAAATATGACATTTATGTTATTCTTTTAGCTTCTGACTTCTTGTCATTGAAAAGAAGAATATATAGAGTGGGTCAAATGTAAGAAATGTGTTTTATATTGTACAATAGAGTCATGGTTGGTATCAATTGGTTGGTTGTGCATATAGGTTTCGGCGCAGGATTTGGCAGACACTTATCAGCCGCCTTTCCGAAGTTGCATTCAGCAAGGGAAAGCTAGCTGCTTGATGTGTTCCTACAATGCAGTGAATGGTGTTCCTGCTTGTGCTAGTGAGGACCTTCTGGGAGTTGCTAGAAATAACTGGGGGTTTGATGGGTAAAACATGCCTTTCAGGAGTTTTCCAATTAACTTGATTGGAACAAAAAGAACTTTTATTGATTGTCATGATTCATGGTTTCGACTGTAGGTATATCACCTCAGACTGTGACGCTGTGGCCACGATTTATGAGTATCAGATGTACACAAAATCCGCGGAGGATGCTGTTGCTGATGCTCTTAAAGCAGGTATTTTTGTTTATCTACGTTAAATGCATGGTTTCATTGAATTCATTGCAGCTACATCATATGAATTGGATGGTTTCCAAGACATTTTGATTCATTAAATGATTTTTAGGTGTGGATATTAACTGTGGGACATTTATGCTTCGGAATACTGAATCCGCAATCAGACAAGGAAAGGTAAAAGAGAAAGACTTAGACAGAGCCCTTTTCAACCTTTTTTCGGTTCAAATGCGCCTTGGACTGTTTGATGGAGAACCTAGAAGAGGCAAGTTTGGCAAACTCGGGCCCAAGGATGTTTGCACCTCAGAGCACAGAGCACTGGCACTTGAAGCTGCAAGGCAGGGGATTGTACTCCTGAAGAATGATAAGTTACTTCCCTTGAGTCAAAGTACTGGTGTCTCCTTAGCTGTCATTGGCCCAATGGCAGCTACTAACTTTTTAGGCGGTGGCTACTCAGGTATGATTTTCATGCTGGAGCATCATAATTTTTCCATCTTCATTTGTTTTTTCATTTAACTTTACTTGCATTATATACCCTTGCTTAGGCTATTCTTACCCTTCAATCAGTTCAATGCCAATGGTATATATATGTCCACAGCACATTGAAGCTGAATTACCAAAATACAACTATTACGGTGTTTTCCCAGAAACTTCATTTTTATTTTCTAGCTTAATTGAAGATCTGATCGATTCAAGAGATTATACTTTAGAATGTCTATTAATCCCAGTCTCGAAGTATTATAATCCATAGTATCCAGTGAAGAGTGAAAATTATTTCAATATTTAGACATGTATTTGTATCCCTTGCAATTATTACGTTGTTTTCCCTGCTAATTCCTGATACTGAACCATATGATTTTGTACCTATAATGTAGGAATTCCATGCTCCTCAAAAAGTTTATATGATGGACTTAAGGAGTTTGCAGAGGAGATAACATATGTTTCTGGTTGCCATGATGTACCATGTCTTTCTGATGATGGTTTTGCTGAGGCTGTTGATTCTGCAAAAGGAGCTGATTTTGTTGTTATAGTAGCTGGGCTTGACCAAACACAAGAGACAGAAGATCATGACCGATATAGTCTTCTCTTACCTGGTAAGCAGATGGACCTTGTATTATCTGTTGCCGTCGCTAGTAAAAATCCAGTGATTCTAGTTCTTACTGGTGGAGGACCCCTTGATGTCTACTTCGCCGAAAAAAATCCACTAATTGCTAGTATTCTTTGGGTTGGGTACCCTGGTGAAGCTGGTGGAAAAGCACTAGCTGAAATTATATTTGGAGAGGTCAATCCAGGTGTGTATAGTTACAATTGAAAATGCTGCTAGAAATGGATGTCCTTTGTATATTGTGAATATTTGAAATTAGGGTGAGGATGTTTGCACTTGCAATTGTGGACTCATATACTTTCCATTAACTAGTTTTAATTGCAATTTCCTCAATAAAATGTGAATAGATGAATAACAATATAAGTAAGGTTTGACTAGAATAAAAACTACTGTATAATTAAGTGCAATTTATGAAAGTGAAATCTAAAGTAGTTAGTACTTAGTAACTTGTGTGAATATACAATTACAAGGGAAATAGTCTCACTTTTGATATTATACCTGCTTATTGTCGAGTCTCAACGTTGCAGTAAAGCTTGCTGCCTTGGGACGTGGAGTAGTCTGTGGGGTGAGGCTGCCTACATAAAACCTGCCCAAACTCCATCAGAGTCTTGTGCATTCAGCACCCTTTTTACTATTGTTGCCATGAAGTACTTCAATTTAAAATGTTAGCTGTATGAAATACTTGAATTTAAAATGTTAGAGCTGTACGGAATACTTGAATTTAAAATGTTAGAGCTGTATGGAATACTTGAATTTAATATTTGGTAGATCAGTGGTCCAAGTCAAAGTTTTAACTACGAAGATGGTTTTCATTGATGTAGGTGGAAGGCTGCCAATGACCTGGTACCCTGAGTCATTTACCAAAGTCCCGATGAACGACATGAGCATGCGAGCTGACCCTACTCGTGGTTATCCAGGAAGAACCTACCGATTTTATACTGGAAGTAGAATATATGGATTTGGGCATGGCTTAAGTTATAGTGATTTCACATACAAGTTCTTATCATCTCCAACTAAGATTAATCTGTCTAGAGCCACCAAAAACAATCTCAGGAAGAGTTTATTAAGCCAAAATGGGGAAGAGGTTTATGGAGTTAACTATGTTCAAGTTGACGAGTTGCAAAATTGCAAGTCATCGAGTTTCGAAGTGCACATTTCGGTGATGAACCATGGTGATTTGGATGGCAGCCATGTTGTGATGCTGTTCTCTACATGGCCAAAAGTCATTGAAGGTTCTCCACAAAAACAGTTAGTTGGGTTCAACCGTCTACATACTATTCCTTACAAATCTACAGAAACAATCATTTCGGTGGATCCTTGTGAACACTTAAGCTTTGCAGATGAACAAGGAAAGAAGATATTGCCCCTTGGAAGTCACATTTTGAGTGTAGGTGATGTAGAGCACATGGTTTCAATTGATATTTTTTGATGCCTGATAAATGTCAACTATGTAATTCATTGTTAGCTTGACATTTTGCTAAACAAAATTCAGTTTATAGAATCCAAAACCTTAGTCTTGTATAAAAATATGAAACTTTGGACATAAGATGTAAGTACTAGGAACCTATTTGTTTTGCAGGGTCCTCCTTCAAACATATATCTAAACTGTTCTACATGCATGATGAGTTAATATGGCACAAGCTTTGGCTTTCCATTATACCTGAGTTTACATATTCATTCTCAATACACAAATGGATGATTAGGGTCATTGAAAGGAGTTTGTGGAAGAAGCATTGACACCCTGAAATTGATATGATGAATAATGGTGAAATATTTGTGTTGCCTTTCACTAAGAATAGTAATAATAAGAAAATCATGCTTTTGGCCCTTGTAAATAGTAAACAGTGTACTTGATTATTTTATAGAACTGTTGAAGATTAAGGTAAAAAGTAAAGTAGTTTAGTACTCCTATGAAACTCAACGTGGTGCAAGCAGTGAGAATATATTGAAGAATGTGATTATGCATGCTAGCTACTGTTTTCTTATTATAGAAAAAAAAAAAGCCTATAAACTTTATAGATTGTTATTGCATCATTTACCATTTATATTTAATTATGACTGATTTTTAAAAAAAGTAATATAAATGAATGATATACTGAATTGTATAAATCTTTATCTAACGGGTATAGATATTATACTTTTTTTATTATTAATTTTTATAGAGCTTCCTTAACATAGGGAATCCTTATACACATGGGCAAAGATACCATTATAGGAGGAGTGGTGAATGACTAAGTTCAAGTCATAAATGCTTTCCATATTTTAGGACAAGATTAAAGTTTGTTAATTGTTGTATATTTAAGTTTTAATGAAAAAGAAAAGCAGTTACAATGTAAAAGCAATGCCTTTTGTTTTTATGTAATATGAACTCACATGGTACCTTTGTGTAATTAATTTGCATATTTTAGGACTGTGTTTTGTTCCACAGATTCTCTTTTGTTCTGCCAACTCTAAACAACTTTCATATGAATTAGCTTGGTGCTGAGGTGAAAGTATACGTGGTTGGAGCTACTTTATTACTCCTAAAGTAGACAGCATAATCTTTTAGGGATTAATTTAGTCACAATTTTCTCTAAACAATACTAAATTAGTCATACAATATTTTTTGTGATCCAATCTGAGTGGGTGAAAACGTTTGGTCAAAAGGGAAAATACAAGAACAGGTAAGACTTTGCTCTCTTTTGACATTGACGCACATAAAATAACAACCAGTAGAGCAAGTAAAACCAAAACGTCACACTTTGGCTCTTTCTCGGTGTAAACATCCCGTCAGTTTTAGTTTTAATACGGTTATGTTGTGTTTACCACAATTATAAAATATTGTCGGAAATTATGACTCTTGTGATAACAATTACAGTCATAATTTTGTGGGATCCAAAACTGTAATATTATGGCCACAAATTAAGGTCCTGAAGTAAAATTTAAAAGATAGCTCCCAATATTGGACCATTTCTTTTCTTTTGATCATATGCCGTAAGATATTTAGCAAGATAATACATGTTCTACATTTGAAGTAGAGATTTTATAGCATGAAGTCACTGATCATGTATGCCATAAAATATTTTGCAAAATAATACGTGCCTTACACTTCACCTAGTGAATTTCTAACATGAAGTAATGAAGATAAGCATGCGTAGTAATTCCAAAGGAATTATGGAAAATCAATGAAAGAGCATGCATGATAACAACAAGAAGTAACTGCAACCCCTTCTACACAAGTCTATGATCCACGTGCAATTTGTTAAGAAATTTTCCCTCAATTTGTAATAATACAATAAATTCAAATGTATTATGAATTTAATATGTATGGACTGATAGTGTAACTATTTTTACACTGTCATCACATCTCTACTATTAATATGTTAGCTATTTTTGACTTTTAAATAAAAATATTATAAATCAATAGTGGATGATGTTTTGATAACATAAATTTTTTATACTGTTAGTACATAGATTTTAATCTCGTGTTATTTTAATTTAAAACTTTATATGTTAACTTTATTCTCCTATTTTTCCTTTGATGCTGTTAAATGTTAATATGCTTATTCGTTTTTGTTCCTAGCTGTCTAGCATGATCGTGCATTATTATTTGATAAATATCGTGCATCTTGTGACTAGACAGCCTGCCACGTCTCATTTTCTCAAGTAACACGATGTTGACACGTAGCCAAATCAGTGTTAAAACTTAAAAAAATTGGGAACCCTATTTTTCTAGTAAAAAGTTCAAAATAAATACAAACCCCGTGACGTAATCTAAAAAAAGAATATAAAAAATGTAAAAAAAGAATATATAGGGGGAGTGTATTATCGACCTTTCTAGAAAAACAACTAATTTAGATGTTAGAATTTGAAGTGTGAAGAGAACAAAACCCACATTCTAAAACCTTATGCTTATCATATATTACAAGAATATTAGAGGTGCATAAACTAATTCTGATTTCAGGGTGATAAAAAAACTGTAGTTTGTGCATCATTTGCCAGAAATGAGTGACCCAAAATATGCGTATCCCTACCCTGCTCAAGGTACCCTTCTACCCATCTTTCTTTTTTTGGTCTATTTCTCTCATAATTAACACCTCCATGTTATGTTATGTTATTGGACTTTGTTTAATGATAAAACAATGTTGTTTATGAATTCCTAAGGCTAAGGTAGAAGAAGCTTCATCCTCTGAAACAAGATTTTATTTTGTTTCATATGATAGATCATGGATCGATAGTGGATTGGTGGAGAGAACTGCCACTTTATCTTTTTTGCTTTACCATTTTGGAGATAAAAATTGATCTTATTTTTCAACTTTTGGTCATTCTGTTCTTTCTATTCCATTTATTTTCTTTTTGAATGGTTTTAGTTTGTGGGAAATGGTTTTGTTTGCAGGGTATTATCAAGGTCCTCCTGTAATGGCACCACCACAGTATCAGTATGCTGCTCCACAACCTGCAAGACAAACTGGTTTCCTTGAAGGATGGTAAGTTCTCAACTTTCCATTGCTATGCACAAGAGCAAAATTGTTTCTCATGTTAAATTTATCCATCTTCTTTTAGTACTTATTTTTTCTTCATTGCCACAATGAATCAAAAAACTTAATTATGTTTGTGAGTTGAATTTTGGAGGGGAATAAATGGAAATAGACGCCATGAGAGCCATGAAATATACGGGTGAGATGACTCCAGAACATTTTCATTCTTTGGTTTCCCTCCAAAACTTAACAGACAAATAAATCCTAAATCTCAACTTGTGTTAATTTGTTAGAATAGTGCTATTACTTACTCGGATATATGTACACACATAATTTCATATTCACAAAAGTATAAATGGTTTCACTTCATTTTCTACATAACCAATCAAAATTGTATTAGGTGTAAAATAATTACAATAAGAGTTTTCCTATCCATTTCAAAATCGATATTTTAATGACTTGATATATTTGATTGGTTATGCCTCTATGCAAGTCTTATTTCTTTTGATGCAGATGTTGTGCAAAATATGTCTCTTGGTGTAATTGACACATTTCTTTCTTTCTTTCTTTCTCTTTTAGTCTTGCAGCTCTGTGTTGTTGTTGCCTCGTAGATGAATGCTGCTGTGACCCCTCAATCCTATGTATCTTCTGATGATATGAAAGTTGCTGCGCTAGAGTGACAAATAAATGAAGAAGCTACAAATATACAGTTTGATGCTTCCAGTTTCAGCTGGAACATGTGTGGTTTGTCTAGACCCTTTATTTATTTTTTATTAACCTGGTTTGGTTTCTAGCTATTTCCCAACTTGGTCCTGAGATATGATTTGTAATTATGTGAAACTATTTTGTTTAAGATGATTGGAGATTGAACTAATGGTTTATATTCTGTACTCAAGATTTTGACTCTTTGGTGTTATTTAAAAATAGCTTCACCTAATCCAATCTAACCTTTTTATATTGGATTGAATTTATCCAACTTGTGTTCATTCCTATGAACATAGTTAGCGGTATATTAATATTTAGTTGATGATGTATATTATGTGATTAAAAAATAATAAGTAATTACCTATATTAATACAATGGTTGTTAATATTAACTGCATAAGTCTTACATCATTAATCAGATGCAAAAATAATATAAAGGAAAACTGAGTTTAAGGCAATTATTTCTTTACATGGTTAAAGCCTATATAGCCTATAGTGTTTACATCCTTATGCTTATTTTGGGGAGCAACAAAGGGATGTCATACATAAACTCAAAACATAGAACAATACCCCCTTGGTTATTCCAACAACGTTATTTTGAACGCTGCATATGCACTTTCAAAAGAAAAAAACGAATCAGAAGAACTCCATGTCAGAAGTTATTGAAATTATTGTTCGGACATGTTTGAGTCGAAATGCATATTTGTAGAAAATTTGTTTTGCAATAGTTGTTGGCCAGAATACAAACTTTAAAAAATTACATTCCGATAAAAGCAAACTTTGCATTACATAGTGTGATATACCTTGTTACTTTCGTAATTGATGTACGAGGTATGCTAATGTGATAAGGAATATAAGTGTATTGGGTGAGAAAGATGGAGAAGTGTAATTAGGGAGGAGAATGAGATTTGAAGGATAAATATATATGTTAATGTAATGAAAAAGGGAGGAAATAGTTGGAATGAAGATAAACATCATTTTGAAAATTGTATAAAATGGTCGGGCTTAAATTTTTAACTGAGGTTCAAAAATTAAATGTTTAAAGAAGGATGGGATTTTCCTACCTCCATAATCTAGCCTACCATCCGGGACTCTCGAGCCCATCAGGCAATTGAAAAATGTTTTTCTGATCAATCACATCAAATGACAACTCTTCCATAAGTGAAACAAACTTGGGCATCAGGAGCACAAACCTGTTTCAACTGAAGTACTCGGGTCAGGGTCACCAGATACTTAGAACACAGATTAACCAATAACCCATGGCTAACATTTTTCTTTGGTTTGATTTTACAAAAAAAAAATCTCAGAAAAAAGATTAAAACTTTTAAATGGAACTACTTCTATTTATATTGGTTCTACTCTAAATTACACTGCTTTAAAATGGTTCTATGTCATCATCCACCTTGCTCTAGTGAATACTTCTATAATTTTACACCTAGAAGTACAGTCAATAATTTCATCACATAAACCTAGTGGACAATCACCTTATAAATTAAACTCTTCTGATTTAGAGTCATCATCTTTTGTTTCACCTTTCTGAGCTGCATTTTTTGCAATGTATTCCTCTTCAATAGTCTCCTTAAGGATAAGCAGCCTCTGCATAACTACAGGTTGAGTCAATTGCCTGGCTTCCCTCAAATCTGTTTCTTCCTTATTCAGATTATATGCATCAAGCATGATCTTAATCCACTTGTGCAGCTCCTCCGGTGTACTGCTTAATCACGTTAAGATTAGACGAGTATTAGAACAATCACAAGTAGGATATACTTTAGAATGAAACAGTAGTATTTTCTCACGTGTATAAAGCATCAGGGTCCTTGGCTTCATTTCCATCACCAGGGGAGAAAGCCGTTGCTAACGCAGAAAATCGCTCCTCGGGATCGATAATGTTAAGCAAATGCTTGAGCAGCTTTATTTCTTTTGGTATGATACTCCTTAGGCTGCTCTTTGTGGTCTTGTACAATTGGTACATTATTTCTTTCACCTGCATAATAATGAGCGAGAATGTTGAGCATTAGAATGCAGCATTCAGCACAGACATGGACATAACAAATTCTAAAAATTGATGGATACGGAAAGACCTTGGAACTTATCAATTCCCAAGCAATACAACATTCACAGCCTTCTTATGTACAGAATTATGATTGAAGGGTAATGTCAAAGCAAAAGTTAGCATAGGATCTTTTTTTTTTGTCTTAAATCATTGAGTAATGCAAGTGAATTTCATTACAGAAAAGAGAAAAAAAGACCACTTCTTCAAATCCCAACTTTTAAGTCTTCCATATTATTGTAATCGGGTGTCTGAACCTCTAACAATACCAGTGATATAAAAAATCATGAACATTTTTATTAGTTAATGATGTGAATGTATAACTGATTAAAAGAGACCTTGACATGGTTTCTGATTGCATCTTGTTTATGCTTACCATTTGATTTAGATATATGCTTGCATCAAAATAAAAAATGAGTGTAGATTGCAGAACCAATGTTTGACATAGTTATCAACAGATTGAAAGTCTGACAATACTATAATACCTTGACTTGTCTAATTACCTAGATTTATGCAACCAAAATCATCAAAGAGGTGATCTTAAGAAACAGAAGAGTACGGTATTTGATTAATATTACATCTATCAACATTTTCAAGTCGTGTATGTAAAAACTTGAACAATAACAATGCACAAGACCAACTTAAAATATGCAGCACGGCCAGATAGCACCTGAAAAATAAATTTTAGATCTGCTTTTATAAAAAATAAGCTTGCAAGATGAACACATTCTACATGGTTTTATGTTTTCTAAAGCATCACTGTTATTGGCTAAGGCACAATTAGAGGCATTTGAGGGTCTTTTTGTTGGAAGAGGGTGGAAGGACAATAACAAAAGTACAAAACCATGGAAAATCATGTTTCAAAATAATACCTCATTCTTCATTGTTGTAGATTCTTTTGCTTTAGCCCAAGCACTGCTTATCAGCAATATCAAAGAAGAATCAAGTTCCTTTGCCTTTGCGAGGCTTTTGATCTTGTCACAAGCTACATCAATGGAAGGAGAATTGAGGATATCATCAAATTTGGCCTGGGCTGTATCTAATGTGTCCACAATCTCCAGAGTATTATCATATGCACTGACGGCTGATAAGCATCTAGTCCCAAGCCTGGCAATTGCTGTTCAAAAAATGGTCAATCATAAGTGAAACTTAAAAATGCAAGAATAAGCCATTAAAGCTCCATTTTTTGGCAGACATATTTTAAATATCCAAATCCAATATCTTCATTTGAAGAAGAAATATCACTCTTTATTTCTTCCAATTTAGTTGAAGCAAAATTTAAAGTACCAATAGTACAATTTTATCATGATCAGTTATTTTTTTTTATCATTTTTCAACTCTTTCTTTCTTGTGACTACTAAATTTAGAAAATATAGTCTTCCTGAGAAAAGGCTTAAATCAAACAAGTTCTACTCTTTTAGCACTTATACGTAATTACCATCACGATCCTCTAAGCTGTTGTATGTATCTGAAATAACAGAAAGGTAGCGGAAGAATTCTCCTGTGAAGTCTTTGCGCCTTCGTGTGACTATGGCATTAATGTCAGTTGGGCTATCTTGTATCTCCTTGAGAAGTTCACCATGTCCTTCCATTTCATCATCAATCTGCAATGCTTACTCCTGATCAAACAGAACCGTGGAAGAAGCTCTAAAACCAAGCAAGTGGGTAGATATGAAAGTAACTTTTGATTGAATGCTTTGTACCTTTTGTTTCTGACAAAAACTAGTTACTAAAGAAAGAAATAATATTTTATCTTATTACTAGTTTCGCAAGAACTATAAGGACAAAGTAACTGCACCATTATTGCAAAACAAGTAAAAATAGATGAGTTTTTGTTATTATGATACTTCAAACCAAAAAACTTTTTAAAACAACAGATAAGAAAAGGTTTCTTTGTTATTTTCCAACTTTCATTCAGTAACAAAAGAGTCTATTTCTTAAAAATAACTTAGCAAGGGAGCACAGTGGTGTAGAACATAAGAAAAATAAAGCATAATTGATAGTATTGTACCTTCTTCATCTTTCTCCCCAATGAAACAAATTTTTCCTTGATAGTTGGGTCATTCTCCATGTTTGCCCTTGTTTGGCACCTAATGTAGAAGTTATCCCTGTATTTATTCCACTCCTCCCTAAAGACCAGGTACTTCCTCCATTCCTTTGATTTGGTCTTCTCATTCAAGAAGAAATCTATCATTTTGTCACAAATTTGAGTCATAGTGTGACCATTTGCAATTTCAACCTCCTCTTGCTCCTCCACTTGAACTGTGGACGCATTGGTAGCTTGTGGACCTAAAAAGAATTTCGCTTTTAAGTGAGGCAACAGAAAAAAAAAACGACATCTAGAAATTATCCTGAAAAAATTCGGAACAATATACCAAGAAGATAAAAAAAGAAAGATTTATAGACAATCACTCTTCTTGTTGTTCGCTAGTGCAACAGGAAAAAAACTGCAACATACTAATTTCTTACATTATCAACAATTTAGAAAACGGTAGAGTAAGATGGTGCAGACCAAAGAAGTTGAGGAACAGTGAAAGCAATTTTTTGACCACTCTAGGCATCATTTGAAGAGTTTACTTAGGTATAATCAAGCCTTTTTCTATTAGGTGAGGCCAGCTACATGATTCAAGCGAAGCGATATGTACCATCATCTAAACTCGACAGACAAACTGGTTACCTCTAAACTGTCCTTGATGTTTTTTGCCTATAGTTTTTGTTGTCTCTATCTGGCTCTAATTACTGGGCTACTCTCCACATGACTTACTCTCATGTGGCTTCCACAAGTCTTCTCCAAGCAGGGACAGACCTACTCACAACTTAGCGAAGCGGACACCCCACTCAGCTGCCGAAATTTTCTACTGAATATGATATTCATCTGCCATTTCTACTTTATATATTTGTATGTTACTTTTGTCCTCACTACATTTGTACTTGTATGTGTTGCCTTTATCCCTACTATCTAAAATTTATGTATCCTTCATTATCTCTAAGTATGACTATCCACTTTAGGCGATATTCTAGTATCTTTTCTATCATAGGTACTAACTCAATTTTCTCTCTAATGCATTTATTCATTAATAATCATATCTTATCCTGTGTGTACATTCATCGAACACAAAATTCTCATCCATGTTACATAACTTATCTAGACAAGTAAAATAAAAAACCAAAGACTAGGTTTTTTCACAAATAAATACCATATAGCCAATCTTTTTCACAAACCCACTTTGAGCACACAAAAAATCCAGCATATGAAGAAATAAACAATACGGAACAAAGCGAGAGGAAAAGCAAAAGAACATGATAAGTGGGAAAACAATACTCACTGGGCAGAGAAGCGCATAGAAGAAAATGGGGTTTGAAGTTAAGAGTTAAAAGTTTTTTTCTTTGGTGATGGAAGGAAGGGTAAGAGATTGAAGCAGAAGAAGAGTAAGGAGTGAGAGAGAGATTATGATGGAGAGAGAAAAGGGTAGTTGTGGTGTTGAAGATTGAGGTAGAAACCTCATACCCCATTATTAACATCAAATTTTGCAAAGGATAACGAGGGTTACCTTTGTCGAATCCAATTCATACTATTATCATTCCTTTTTTTAAATATATAAGAAAGTTAAGTAATAGCATTTTGGTGCCCAGAAATTCCACTTATTTCATACTGGTCCTTCAATTTTTAAAGTCCAAAAAAATATATCAAACATGTCAATCATTATTGCATTAAATTTTAAGAATGAGATTTACATAAAAAAACACATTTTTTCAAGATTCCAAACATTTTTTTTTTGGTACATCGGAAAAAAAAAAAAAAGCAAACTACAACAAAGATAATTTGTCCATATGAAAGATATGAACCCCATCTAGAGGGACAGAGTCCCAATGTCTAACACTACAAATATTAGTTTGACTAATTTTGGACATAAAATCAACAAGCATATTCCCCTCCCGCCAAATATGGTGCAATTTCACATACCAGTCCTTCTTGAGAAAGAGACGAATATCATCCACAACCTCGGCAACCCTCCCAAGACGAACATCCAAACCTTTCGAGAGTATATGAACCGCCTCAAGACAGTCACTCTCCAGAATAACATTACGAAGACCGATATTCCAAGCTAGTTTGAGGCCATGCTCCATTGCCTTCAGTTCTGCTAAAATTGGCATGCCAGTACCAAAGCTAGTAGAAAAGCCCAAAATCCAATTGCCATCATGGTCTCGCACGACACCACCACCCCCCATTTGCTTGTTCTGCAGGTTACAACTTCCATCCACATTAATCTTCATGGTTCCAATTTCCGGTTTGCTCCACTTAATACTTGGAGTAGGATCAATAAAAGAGCATGTGTTCTGAATGCTCCAGTCCCTAACATCATGATGCACCTTTTTGACAACTTGATCAACATCTCAAGATGTCTCATCGAAGACTACATTGTTTACAAGGCACGTTAACCACGTTTTACTTCTGTAAATAATTAATATTTTATAAAAACTGTTACAAATCTAATCTTCACATTTTCTATATAACATTTATTGTTTTTTATTCATTTGCTAATAATAAAAGTTTTGACATAGGTAACTTAGTTAGAAGTGTTATGTTTCTAAGCCCACTAAGATCCTTTCTAATATTGGGCTCAGTTTCTAACAACCCTACACTTTGTTAGCCTAGTGGTTCCAAACTACATCTTGGGCTATGGTGCTGTGATTGCCTTCACTGGCCTTTTCTTATTGTTCTGTGGATACTTCTTGAGTAGCCCTGATCTTCCCTTTTATTGGCATTGGATGAACAGAATCTCAACCATGACATATCCTTATCAAGGACTCTTCATGAATCAGTAACAAACTGAGAGAAATGCAGACATAATAAACTATACCCAAGGGAAAGTGTCATAAAGTTAACCAATTTAATTTGTTTAGCAATGCAGACATATGTATTGTTTAAAAGCTGCTGGATCTGTTGCCCTTCATTTTATTCTATTTGCAGTATTATATAAATTTGTTAATGATCAGTTTTCTTTCAGGAAAATTTGATGGTGAAATGGGTAGCAGAACTATCTGAAAGCCTATAAAGTGTTTGTGAATTTATATCAGTCTATAAAATTCATGATTGATTACTACAAATCCTACTGAAGTTGATTTCAAAGGAAGAGAAAAATGATACATGAATTGAGAGGGTAAGATTTTTTTATCTTACGTTGTCAATATATTATCTACTATTAAATATTAATAATCATTGGTTTTTAAATATAAGTAATACAAACAAATGATATATGATATAAGTGTATAAATATTTATATCGATACAGTGAAAAGGAAAAACTACTTTGAAGTACAATTGTAATTTTGATCTATTCAATGAATCACATACCCCTTTTGTACAAAATTTTCAAGTCTGACAATTGATCAGTATATATAAAATGTAGCATCACTAATTGAGAGAAGACTTTGACGCCTACATTCCCAAAGAAATGAGTGGAAAGCAATTATCTTTGCAAATTTCATAATCTTTGGATTCTCCGTTGACATATAAAAATAATTTTTAGACAATATCTAATTAGATCGAATTATTAATTAATCAAACGGATATTGGGTACTTATTATAAAATATTTCCTTCTATACAAGAAGTCTTCTGCTAGTGATCATGCGCAAGTGGCTTTTGATGATTTTTTGTTTATCAAAGACAATAATATGCTAATTTGAAATATGCCAATAAATCCATTGGAAGCATCAAATTCGCTTTGTCGGATATAAGCAAGCAACATGACCCCAAGTTTATTATTATGAAATAATTATATAAAACTTTGGACTAAATATAGTAAACAATAAGGAGAACCTTTGACTATAACTAAGGGCTAATTTAACATGACATTCCAAGATTAATTTACTATTATATGTCACCATATATATATTATCACCCTAAATAAATAAATAAATAAACGTTATTATATTTTGTTTTTCACACCATTTTCCTCTTTGATACTGGACAAAATTCAGACTCATCTTGATACATCATTCTTTGTCATGACATGTTCCAATTCTACTCGAACACCTGAGCCAACACGTTGACGCAAAACAATTTTTATGATAATGTTATCAATATCAATTAAATAATATTTATAATTACTTAACATAAAATATTTTGTAATATTTATAATAATTAACATAAAATATTTTGTATTGTATGCCAAATGACAATTTTTTTAAAGATGGACATTGAATTTCATTCCAAATCTCCAGCTCATGACATAGTTTTGCATGATTGGCCAGAGTAAGTAACCTTATTGAAATTTATTATAGAGGGAACAAAAATCACAATTATGATTCAGCTCACAGCCTTGCCATGCCAGCAATAAAAAAATTGTTGACCTTTAAGGAGGGAAGAAAAAGTAGCCATGGGTGTGTCCAAACATTACTAATAAAGTATTTCATCGTTAGATAACTTATCTCTTTTGGCCAGTAAATATATGACACATACTATTTTGTTTAATTTTAAAAATATTTTTGTAGAAAATAATTAAATATGGTACTTTATTCTCGTTAAAGTAATACAAGTCTTTAAACTCATGTATCAGTCCAACATATTCTTTCACAATTTATCAAGTGAACAGATCTTCTAGTCACCATATCAAAATTTGTCCATCATGTCACCCAGTTCTTTAAATAATGTAACTAGTAACTACAATTTTTTTTGTTTCCCACATATATCCTCACACCGGAGGCAATCCTGTTCAAACCGAGAACATCCACAAGTATGTGAGACTAACTCTCCTAGCAAATATTTTTTCCATCCAAAAAACTCGAACACAAGACCTTGCTTAAGGGGAATTAAACATATATCACTTGAACCAACACTTATCGGTTAGTAACTACAATTTAAAAGCAAGCCATAGAATATATATATAGAACAAATGAATAATGTCTTTGGAATTCTCATTAATTCATTACTATTAACATTCCAACTGAAAGGTAATGATGATTTATGAACTAGAACATGTTAAAAATTACCTTAAAACACCACCCCAACAGAAAATCAAAACAAAACATAAAGATCTGTGCATAAGTTGATCAAAATACTATCTTACCATAATAAATGCATTTTAGATGAGCCACACACTGGAAAGTAAAAATTATCATGGTTTTCATTAACTTGTAGTTTTAAACTATAAACAAGAATTAGGCTTCTTCACTTCATAGTAAATAATTAAAATGAGGGGAAGGGAAAACAGTAATTCATTATTTGTTTGTAACTAGCTAGAATAAAGATAATTGGAACAAGGTTGCCTGCACATATTTGATCTGATGCATGTTTCAAAAGATTATGACATAGACATCAAGTCTTTTTATAATTTGTTGAAAACTTATAACACTCAGCTTTGAAATTATCAGCAGTAAAACCTTATAAGCAATTTGTTAACCTGACTAATACTGTAAGTAACAAACAGGTTTTTTATTTGTATAAAAACAATTCCACTGCTTGAAGTATGCAATGAGACTCACCAAGTAAAACCTTACATGTCAGGGATATCAATATCTATCCTTTCTGCATTTACAATGCCTCTAAATACATTGAGTTGAAATAACTCATCCTAACCTTTTCCCACAATTTTCTGTTAACATGTGACTACTGATTCAATAAGTGTGATTTTCATCCCTTTTAGCAGATAAAAAGGTACATTATAATAATGAAAAATTACATGAGATGATTGGAGTCAAGAAAAAAATGCATTTTCTAAACTCAGTAAATTGAGATTTTACTTGTACTTACCAATTGTTGTTTGAAGTTGAAAAAAGATTAGTTGGTAGGTACTAGATAAATAATAGGTAGAACTTGTTGATTACAAACTATTTTCTTATAACTTTATTGCCATTTAAAATTAGACATAGAATTAGAGTTTTCCACAACGTGACAACCACACTACTCCTACATTACAACTTGAGAACATTGCAAGCATATGTCACTCTAATCATCTCATATCTGCATTATCTGATCCATGCACAGTTAAACAGATTTAATCATGATAATATTATATGTGAATAGTTGACCATCTAATTATATAGATTTTGTAATCAATCAATATATTCAACAACTTCAAACACAAGGTGATGGAGCCTAATGGGATGATGAGACTATATGAAGTGTAGAGTCTTTGTTTTCTTTCACCTTTTTTGGTGTAAATATTTTTATATAATTTTGGTAGGTATGGTGTATACTATTTATGGAAATAATACAACTGTAACACGTATTTATGGAATCTTTGTGGAAGGATGCTAATTTAATCTGTAATGTAATTTTCAGTCTATTCATGCTCACTAGTTAGGATAGTACTTCAAGGATGTCAAGGGGTTACCTTTCTTTTGAGGGTTTCCTTGAGCCACTTTCTACTTTCTTAATTGCCTTTTTCAATTTTCAAGTTTCTACAGAAGCAAAATATTATAGAAAAATATGAAAAAAGAACAATTGTGCTAATCAGAATAACATTATTATTGTTTTAGCTAAATTTTCATTAGCTACTTGGGGTGAAATCAGAGACACAGGATTGCCAGAATAGTGCTCATAACCCAATAGTTAATTATATTTTTTAAAAATTTTATCTGCTCATAACCATTAGTTCAAATCATTGGTTGACAAAATGAGAAATGAGATATATATGTATATAATAAGATAAAGTATATCTCCACAATAATAAGTAACAATTTGCACTCACATAAACCATATAAAACTTCAAATTTATACCAATACATATACCTTATTTTCTTGATGTTGCATCCATTGGCTGCAAATGAAAGGGGAGAAGGTAGAAGAAGATACATGAGTGGTCTTTCCAAATATTTTAAACCATGTCATCAAATATTAAATACACATAATCATGCAACTACCACAAAACAAAACAAGAATAATAATAATGTTCAACATTAATAATAAAGCTATAAAAAATAAAACATAAATAACTAAGAATTTGTACTAATTCAATCTCTAACTCTTCTTCCATCTCTTTCCTAGCTACCTCCTGCAGTTTCCAGGATTAAAGTTAAACCCATATTCATAACATATTCTCCTTTCTATGAGGGAACACTGGAGATTTTTGCACAGGTTCACCAAATTTAGTATTGAACAAGGTTCCTTCTATTTCTGTCTGAACATATAAGGAAACTATGGAGTGTTGGTTGTCAAGACAGAGTAAAAATGAATTTCATAAGAAATTTTATGGTACTTTACTACTTTATGGAATATGAAAATTTAGTTAGTAGAAAAGCCCAAAATCCAATTGCCATCATGGTCTCGCACGACACCACCACCCCCCATTTGCTTGTTCTGCAGGTTACAACTTCCATCCACATTAATCTTCATGGTTCCAATTTCCGGTTTGCTCCACTTAATACTTGGAGTAGGATCAATAAAAGAGCATGTGTTCTGAATGCTCCAGTCCCTAACATCATGATGCACCTTTTTGACAACTTGATCAACATCTCAAGATGTCTCATCGAAGACTACATTGTTTACAAGGCACGTTAACCACGTTTTACTTCTGTAAATAATTAATATTTTATAAAAACTGTTACAAATCTAATCTTCACATTTTCTATATAACATTTATTGTTTTTTATTCATTTGCTAATAATAAAAGTTTTGACATAGGTAACTTAGTTAGAAGTGTTATGTTTCTAAGCCCACTAAGATCCTTTCTAATATTGGGCTCAGTTTCTAACAACCCTACACTTTGTTAGCCTAGTGGTTCCAAACTACATCTTGGGCTATGGTGCTGTGATTGCCTTCACTGGCCTTTTCTTATTGTTCTGTGGATACTTCTTGAGTAGCCCTGATCTTCCCTTTTATTGGCATTGGATGAACAGAATCTCAACCATGACATATCCTTATCAAGGACTCTTCATGAATCAGTAACAAACTGAGAGAAATGCAGACATAATAAACTATACCCAAGGGAAAGTGTCATAAAGTTAACCAATTTAATTTGTTTAGCAATGCAGACATATGTATTGTTTAAAAGCTGCTGGATCTGTTGCCCTTCATTTTATTCTATTTGCAGTATTATATAAATTTGTTAATGATCAGTTTTCTTTCAGGAAAATTTGATGGTGAAATGGGTAGCAGAACTATCTGAAAGCCTATAAAGTGTTTGTGAATTTATATCAGTCTATAAAATTCATGATTGATTACTACAAATCCTACTGAAGTTGATTTCAAAGGAAGAGAAAAATGATACATGAATTGAGAGGGTAAGATTTTTTTATCTTACGTTGTCAATATATTATCTACTATTAAATATTAATAATCATTGGTTTTTAAATATAAGTAATACAAACAAATGATATATGATATAAGTGTATAAATATTTATATCGATACAGTGAAAAGGAAAAACTACTTTGAAGTACAATTGTAATTTTGATCTATTCAATGAATCACATACCCCTTTTGTACAAAATTTTCAAGTCTGACAATTGATCAGTATATATAAAATGTAGCATCACTAATTGAGAGAAGACTTTGACGCCTACATTCCCAAAGAAATGAGTGGAAAGCAATTATCTTTGCAAATTTCATAATCTTTGGATTCTCCGTTGACATATAAAAATAATTTTTAGACAATATCTAATTAGATCGAATTATTAATTAATCAAACGGATATTGGGTACTTATTATAAAATATTTCCTTCTATACAAGAAGTCTTCTGCTAGTGATCATGCGCAAGTGGCTTTTGATGATTTTTTGTTTATCAAAGACAATAATATGCTAATTTGAAATATGCCAATAAATCCATTGGAAGCATCAAATTCGCTTTGTCGGATATAAGCAAGCAACATGACCCCAAGTTTATTATTATGAAATAATTATATAAAACTTTGGACTAAATATAGTAAACAATAAGGAGAACCTTTGACTATAACTAAGGGCTAATTTAACATGACATTCCAAGATTAATTTACTATTATATGTCACCATATATATATTATCACCCTAAATAAATAAATAAATAAACGTTATTATATTTTGTTTTTCACACCATTTTCCTCTTTGATACTGGACAAAATTCAGACTCATCTTGATACATCATTCTTTGTCATGACATGTTCCAATTCTACTCGAACACCTGAGCCAACACGTTGACGCAAAACAATTTTTATGATAATGTTATCAATATCAATTAAATAATATTTATAATTACTTAACATAAAATATTTTGTAATATTTATAATAATTAACATAAAATATTTTGTATTGTATGCCAAATGACAATTTTTTTAAAGATGGACATTGAATTTCATTCCAAATCTCCAGCTCATGACATAGTTTTGCATGATTGGCCAGAGTAAGTAACCTTATTGAAATTTATTATAGAGGGAACAAAAATCACAATTATGATTCAGCTCACAGCCTTGCCATGCCAGCAATAAAAAAATTGTTGACCTTTAAGGAGGGAAGAAAAAGTAGCCATGGGTGTGTCCAAACATTACTAATAAAGTATTTCATCGTTAGATAACTTATCTCTTTTGGCCAGTAAATATATGACACATACTATTTTGTTTAATTTTAAAAATATTTTTGTAGAAAATAATTAAATATGGTACTTTATTCTCGTTAAAGTAATACAAGTCTTTAAACTCATGTATCAGTCCAACATATTCTTTCACAATTTATCAAGTGAACAGATCTTCTAGTCACCATATCAAAATTTGTCCATCATGTCACCCAGTTCTTTAAATAATGTAACTAGTAACTACAATTTTTTTTGTTTCCCACATATATCCTCACACCGGAGGCAATCCTGTTCAAACCGAGAACATCCACAAGTATGTGAGACTAACTCTCCTAGCAAATATTTTTTCCATCCAAAAAACTCGAACACAAGACCTTGCTTAAGGGGAATTAAACATATATCACTTGAACCAACACTTATCGGTTAGTAACTACAATTTAAAAGCAAGCCATAGAATATATATATAGAACAAATGAATAATGTCTTTGGAATTCTCATTAATTCATTACTATTAACATTCCAACTGAAAGGTAATGATGATTTATGAACTAGAACATGTTAAAAATTACCTTAAAACACCACCCCAACAGAAAATCAAAACAAAACATAAAGATCTGTGCATAAGTTGATCAAAATACTATCTTACCATAATAAATGCATTTTAGATGAGCCACACACTGGAAAGTAAAAATTATCATGGTTTTCATTAACTTGTAGTTTTAAACTATAAACAAGAATTAGGCTTCTTCACTTCATAGTAAATAATTAAAATGAGGGGAAGGGAAAACAGTAATTCATTATTTGTTTGTAACTAGCTAGAATAAAGATAATTGGAACAAGGTTGCCTGCACATATTTGATCTGATGCATGTTTCAAAAGATTATGACATAGACATCAAGTCTTTTTATAATTTGTTGAAAACTTATAACACTCAGCTTTGAAATTATCAGCAGTAAAACCTTATAAGCAATTTGTTAACCTGACTAATACTGTAAGTAACAAACAGGTTTTTTATTTGTATAAAAACAATTCCACTGCTTGAAGTATGCAATGAGACTCACCAAGTAAAACCTTACATGTCAGGGATATCAATATCTATCCTTTCTGCATTTACAATGCCTCTAAATACATTGAGTTGAAATAACTCATCCTAACCTTTTCCCACAATTTTCTGTTAACATGTGACTACTGATTCAATAAGTGTGATTTTCATCCCTTTTAGCAGATAAAAAGGTACATTATAATAATGAAAAATTACATGAGATGATTGGAGTCAAGAAAAAAATGCATTTTCTAAACTCAGTAAATTGAGATTTTACTTGTACTTACCAATTGTTGTTTGAAGTTGAAAAAAGATTAGTTGGTAGGTACTAGATAAATAATAGGTAGAACTTGTTGATTACAAACTATTTTCTTATAACTTTATTGCCATTTAAAATTAGACATAGAATTAGAGTTTTCCACAACGTGACAACCACACTACTCCTACATTACAACTTGAGAACATTGCAAGCATATGTCACTCTAATCATCTCATATCTGCATTATCTGATCCATGCACAGTTAAACAGATTTAATCATGATAATATTATATGTGAATAGTTGACCATCTAATTATATAGATTTTGTAATCAATCAATATATTCAACAACTTCAAACACAAGGTGATGGAGCCTAATGGGATGATGAGACTATATGAAGTGTAGAGTCTTTGTTTTCTTTCACCTTTTTTGGTGTAAATATTTTTATATAATTTTGGTAGGTATGGTGTATACTATTTATGGAAATAATACAACTGTAACACGTATTTATGGAATCTTTGTGGAAGGATGCTAATTTAATCTGTAATGTAATTTTCAGTCTATTCATGCTCACTAGTTAGGATAGTACTTCAAGGATGTCAAGGGGTTACCTTTCTTTTGAGGGTTTCCTTGAGCCACTTTCTACTTTCTTAATTGCCTTTTTCAATTTTCAAGTTTCTACAGAAGCAAAATATTATAGAAAAATATGAAAAAAGAACAATTGTGCTAATCAGAATAACATTATTATTGTTTTAGCTAAATTTTCATTAGCTACTTGGGGTGAAATCAGAGACACAGGATTGCCAGAATAGTGCTCATAACCCAATAGTTAATTATATTTTTTAAAAATTTTATCTGCTCATAACCATTAGTTCAAATCATTGGTTGACAAAATGAGAAATGAGATATATATGTATATAATAAGATAAAGTATATCTCCACAATAATAAGTAACAATTTGCACTCACATAAACCATATAAAACTTCAAATTTATACCAATACATATACCTTATTTTCTTGATGTTGCATCCATTGGCTGCAAATGAAAGGGGAGAAGGTAGAAGAAGATACATGAGTGGTCTTTCCAAATATTTTAAACCATGTCATCAAATATTAAATACACATAATCATGCAACTACCACAAAACAAAACAAGAATAATAATAATGTTCAACATTAATAATAAAGCTATAAAAAATAAAACATAAATAACTAAGAATTTGTACTAATTCAATCTCTAACTCTTCTTCCATCTCTTTCCTAGCTACCTCCTGCAGTTTCCAGGATTAAAGTTAAACCCATATTCATAACATATTCTCCTTTCTATGAGGGAACACTGGAGATTTTTGCACAGGTTCACCAAATTTAGTATTGAACAAGGTTCCTTCTATTTCTGTCTGAACATATAAGGAAACTATGGAGTGTTGGTTGTCAAGACAGAGTAAAAATGAATTTCATAAGAAATTTTATGGTACTTTACTACTTTATGGAATATGAAAATTTAGTTAGCATGGATTCAAGTTTTATAACCCTAAGGGGTAGTCTCTATTTCTCCTAAAGATGGAATATCAACATAGTTGGATATTAAGACTGGTGTCATATATTATTTGCCTATACATATTCATCAGATCAGCTTCTGCAACTGAAGGTTAGTAACTTAATACTATTTACTCTTATAGATCATTATATCTATTACATGATTTCTTTACCTTCGATCATAGCTCACAATTTATTTGAACATGAACTCAACGAATAAAGCAAAAAATAAAATAAAAAATGCTTAGCAAAGATGCAGAAATAGTAGTACTTTTCGTACTTCAATATTGAGAGATTCTTAAAACCACTACAGACTTTCTTTGCCTGATGTTGCTCAAAATGCATTTAACCTATGACATTTTCTGTGCAGGGTTTGAGAGCATAGCATGTTGTGCTGATTCGAATTATACAGATCCATTGACCACCTTAAATTACACAACAGATTATAGTTGGTTCTCTGATAAAAGAAGTTGCAGACAAATAAGCAAGAACGTTTCGAACTATGGAAGCAACGAAAATGTTAGATTGTTTGATATAGATGAGGGAAAGAGATGCTACAATTTGCCAACAACTAAGAATGAAGTATATCTGATAAGGGGCATATTTCCATTCGATGAATTATCAAATTCTTCCTTTTATGTTACAATCGGGGTAACACAATTAGGTTCAGTGATATCATCCAGCCTCCAGGACTTGGGAATTGAAGGAGTTTTCAGAGCCACCAAAAACTACATAGACTTCTGCTTAGTGAAGGAGAAAGTAAATCCCTATATTTCTCAGCTTGAATTAAGGCCATTGCCTGAAGAGTACATAAACGGTTTGCCTACTAGCGTTTTAAAACTGATAAGCAGAAACAATCTTAAGGGCGAGGGAGATGACATCAGGTACGCAATCTACTTTACCTTGAGATAAATTCCATCTCCATTTGACAATGGAAGTTTTTCTTCTAGATAATCTATATTGCTTTAGGGGTTATCACTTTTTTTTGGATTTTATGGAAGCAATATACTCATACACAGAATACTTAAAAGAATTCAACATCTCTATGTAGGGAACAATTGCAATTTGTGTTATGCCTGAGCCTGACAATGTTTTAAACCAACTAAATTTAAGCAGCATGATGCATGAACCATACATATGATTTAAATAACTTATGCTTCACTTCATAAAAGTAACTATAAGATGCATGGAATATGCATGTATATAGACAAAGAAGCTTACAATTTGTGTGTTTACCGGTTTCAGGTATCCAGTTGACAAAAGTGATAGAATCTGGAAAGGAACTTCAAATCCATCATATGCTCTTCCATTATCTTTCAATGCCATCAACTTTGACCCCAAAACTAATATGACTCCTCCTCTTCAAGTCCTACAAACAGCTCTTACTCACTCCGAGAAGTTGGAATTCATCCACAGTGACCTTGAGATTGAGGGCTATGAATACCGTGTGTTTCTCTACTTCCTTGAATTAAATAGCTCACTAAAAGCTGGCCAAAGGGTGTTTGACATTCATGTTAACAGTGAGGCTAAAGAGGAGAGGTTTGATATATTGGCTGAAGGGTCAAACTACAGATACACTGTCTTGAACTTTTCAGCAACTGGATCACTTAACCTAACCTTGGTCAAGGCATCTGGTTCTGAGAATGGACCCCTTTTGAATGCTTATGAGATTCTACAGGTTCGACCATGGATTGAAGAGACCAACCAAACAGACGGTGAGTGCTGTTGTTCTCTTTCGAAAAATGTTAGACATCTAGAATTTGTTAGCCTGAATTTTTGACAGAATGAGTTGACATGCTTTTTCACTCTTATTCAGCTCTGCACCAAGTTTGCCATATTGATGAACTTTAATCTGTAACCAACACTTAATCTGTCTCGCTTTTCATTTCTTCAGTGGAAGTGATCCAGAAGCTGAGAAAAGAACTGCTGTTACAAAACCAAGACAATAAAGTCATTGAGAGTTGGTCTGGAGACCCTTGTATTATTTTCCCCTGGCAAGGAATAGCATGTGATAATTCATCTGTTATCACTGAGCTGTAAGTCCTTCCATCCTTTGAAAATGCTACTATAAGTATATCAAACTTAGATTATGGCAATGCATCCATATGTGCTTCAACCAATCAATATATCAAACCAAGCACAGTTTAAATCTTTTTTAGATAAACCAACTCTTACTTTTATGTTCTTATTGATCTATTTCCCTCTTTTCCTAAGGAATTTATTATTAAGTACATTGTTTTTGTTTTCAGGGATCTTTCCTCGAGTAATCTCAAAGGAACAATTCCTTCCAGTGTCACTGAGATGACCAACTTAAAAATACTGTATTGCTTTCCAAACTCTTGCTGAATTGCTTCTGAATTTAATTTTTGGTTGGTAATCTGCATATGTTTTTGATGCATTCCTGGAATTATTTTGTTATGCGCAGGAACCTGAGCCACAGCAGCTTCAATGGTTATATCCCATCGTTTCCTATGTCCTCCATGCTGATATCAATGTAATTACCCCTTCTCATGTTCAACTATGGCTTGTGGTGATACTGTTTGAGCTAGAACACTTATACTATATTTATCAATGTTATAGTAAACAATTAGCATTTAGCACAACCGCGCCACTTTATCAGAAGCAGTGTGAAAACTGTCTAAATAAAAACCACAACAAAGTAAGTTCTTGTAGCTTTAAACAAAGTGTGGAATCCTGTAAAAGTAAACTACAAATGTAGTATATGGTCTAACAATTTCTGGAAGCCCTTATCACAAAGAGCTGGTGCTGGTAGACAGCACTAAAATTAGACAGATCAACAAGCACTGCTTGAAATTTGATGTAGATGGATGGCAATAAACCGCAAAACTTAAAACAAGTTTCTAGCTTCCCTTACTGTGTGCAATGTCCTTATGAATCATCTTTGAGATGATATGCTTTAACAATACCATCTTACATATATTGCTTAATTACTTTCTTCCTTCACTTAGATTCCAATGATAGAGCAATTTCCTTCTGTTGCTATTGTCAGAAAGAAAATTACCACTGAATTATTTTGTAAATGATGATTTATTTAAATCTTATGGGGCAGAGATCTGAGCTACAATGATCTTACGGGGTCACTTCCAGAATCAATTCCTTCGCTGCCAAACTTAAAATCACTGTAAGTTTCATCTGTTGGCATTCTGTTTCATCTATATTAGGAAGATGCCTTTAATCATTGTAAATTTTTTAATATACTACCTACAAATTTAGACTGTATTTTATTTATTTTCAGATATTATGGCTGCAATCAACACATGAGTGAAAAGGCTCCAGAAAATTTGAACAGTTCGTTAATCAAGACAGAGTATGAATTGAAACAAAACAGTGACAGTTTTAAAACATAAGAAAGCAAAACTTTTTTGTTTCATTACTAATTTTTTACTTTAATATTTCAGTTGCGGAAAATGCCAGACAGATAATCCTAAATTTGGACAAATAATCGTTATTGGTGCTGTTACATGTGGATCAATCTTGATTACTTTGGCTGTTGGACTAATTTTTGTTTGCTGCTATAGACTTAAATTAACTCCATCAGAAGGATTTGGAGAAAAGAACTATCCAATGGCAACAAGTAGGCCTTTTATATTCTCTAATCTTTGATATCCTATGTCTCTTGGCATTTTAAAACAACTTTTTGTATTTAGAGTAACAAAACCAGAACTATAGTCATATCATTATTTAAAGACAATCTCAGATCATAAGGTCAATGGTCTTAAGAAATGTAACCTTAAATATAGCACATGGTTTTAGATACAACTGACTAGTTTCTAACTTCTATTGGCTCCTACAAACATGCAAGATAAAAATCATGAACTTATGTTCTGCACAAAGATTTAAGGTTCTTCACATCTTTAAAATGCATACTTCCTCACTAATTCCAGATATCCTTAGACTCTTTCCCTTACCATTAAATCCACTCCCTTTCCTGTAGATTTGTTTGTAGACATTTTTTACATATTCACACTAGTAAAGCAAATATATGATGAAATTAGCATTTCAGTCAAGGACTCGAACATACTGCTGTACTTGTGTATAATGATAAAAGTAATGCAGAGAAAAATATATTTGAAAACTTAACATATTTTGTGTAAATTTCTACATAGATAGCTATGAACAATTTTGTATTCCATCCCTACATATTTTTCATACCTATAACAGGAAAGTCAAGGACATCAACAATAATTATAATGACAGATGATATTAGGCTGTGCAGAAGAACATTGCTATCATCATACATTTTATTTCGCATAAGGGAAATGCTGATTTTAGCATGGCAGGTTTGGTCCAATCTATACTACATATATATGACATATTCTTCTACTAAAACATGCAGATATAATTTTCTCTTTGCCAGCAAGCAAAGATGATTTCTTCGTAAAGTCCTTGGCCGTGGCAATTCAAATATTCACTTTGGAATATATAGAGGTGGCCACAGAGCGGTACAAGACTTTAATAGGAGAAGGAGGGTTTGGCTCTGTTTACCGTGGCACTCTAGAAGATGGTCAAGAAGTGGCAGTGAAAGTTCGGTCAGCCACATCAACTCAGGGAACTAAAGAATTTGATAACGAGGTTTAATTTATTAGATATACAATATGTGATGTGTCCCTGTTACTTTCATTTCCCTACTTTCCTCATTGTACCATCTGACTAGTCTGTGATGCATCTTGCAGCTAAACCTACTTTCTGCAATACAGCATGAGAACCTGGTGCCTCTTCTTGGTTACTGTAATGAAAAGGATCAGCAAATTCTCGTTTATCCTTTTATGTCCAACGGTTCTTTGCAAGATAGATTATATGGTAAATATCTCACAATTCTTTCAGCTGATATGTTTTGATACCCAGTAATTCTAAAATTCAACTTGACAACAGGGGAACCAGCAAAGAGAAAAATATTAGACTGGCCAACTAGACTCTCTGTTGCTCATGGTGCAGCTCGAGGCAAGTAATATGATGTTTTATTTTTTACAAAGTTGTTTCCAAATCCTAATCCATACATAAGCTTGCATCTTATCAAGAAGGATTAAAAACAAAATCATACCTAACCCTGATAGATAAAATCATCAAACTATTTTAAATAAACAGTGAATAAGATGAAGCATATACAATAAACTAGATGTGGCCACAGACACAGAAACTGAAATAATATAATAGGCATATTGGTTTCTTTGATGAATAAAAAGGAACTAGAGGCAACAATAAGTAAAGTGATGAGGTTTTACCGGTTGGCAGTGATGAGGCAATCATATTGGTTTCTAGTGATTAGAATGACAAAGTAAGATATTTGAGAGGCTGTACTGAAATAATATGACAAATCACAAGTATATCTCTTCATCATAGTATTTTGAGATCCAATTACACAATTTTTTAGACACTCTTAACCTACCTGACTTCACTACAATTTTCATCTGTAACTTGTTGGGGACTCTAGAATATTTACAAATTTTCTATTGAGCAGGTTTGGCATATCTTCACACATTTCCGGGACGTCCTGTAATACACAGAGATGTAAAATCAAGTAATATACTTCTGGATCATAGCATGTGTGCCAAAGTTGCAGATTTTGGTTTCTCAAAATATGCTCCTCAGGAAGGAGACAGTTATGTTTCCCTTGAAGTAAGAGGAACTGCGGGATATCTGGATCCTGAGTAAGTAGTCTTCCAGGATTATGTCTTAATTAACCCGAACTTCTCGTACTGCTCTCTTCTATGACTTTGATAAGAAGATCTATTACATTTCCTAGATAAAAGTTTACTGAAATCATCTGGATTACACACACACATCAACACATAAGTGCAAAAATGACTGGACGGTACATTTTGATTGTTTCCTAATATATACTGCATTGTGTTTCTTTCATGGAGGCTCTACCAATCAGAGAGATTTCAGTAATGTTTCTGATTATACTTCATTTGTGAAGTGTACATATTCTTAAAACCATACAGAAATTACATTGTTGCATAAAATAACTACAGATTAAGAAGGATAATCATCTTGGTGAATTCAACTGAAATAATGAAGAATCGAGACTCCTAGTCCTATATGTGTTTAACGTGTACAGAATGCAAATATGACCTGAACAACTTTCACAAGACCTGACATTTATCTCCTATGCAGGTACTACTCAACCCAGCAATTATCTGAAAAGAGTGATGTCTACAGCTTTGGTGTGGTTCTACTTGAAATTGTGAGTGGCAGGGAACCTCTCAACATAAAGAGACCGAGGAATGAGTGGAGCTTGGTTGAATGGGTATGATTCATCATGCATGTCTAGATTGTATTCTAATTTCATTGGTTTACCATGCCAAAATGACATTTTACTTATCCATTTTCAATCCTACATGATTATGTATATCTTGTTGGCACTAAACAATAACATTGTGTGCAGGCTAAACCATATATAAGAGCATCAAAGATTGATGAAATTGTGGATCCTGGCATCAAGGGAGGATATCACGCAGAGGCAATGTGGAGAATGGTGGAAGTAGCACTTCAATGTATTGAACCCCTGTCAGCATATAGGCCATGCATGGTTGACATTGTACGCGAGTTGGAGGATGCTCTCATTATAGAAAACAATGCATCCGAATACATGAAGTCCATAGACAGCCTTGGAGGGTCGAACCGCTACTCTATTGTCATGGAGAAAAGGGTGCTGCCGTCAACTTCATCATCTACAGCAGAATCAACCATCACCACTCAAACCTTGTCCCAACCACAGCCCAGATAGTAAATGGGTTATTGGAATTCTTTTGATTTGTTTTTTTTGTCAATGATTATATCAAATTCTAAACGGTAAAGAAGAAAATACTATTTCTAATTTGTACTTTTTATTAACTCTGTGCATCTTGAAAGTAAAACTCTCTTTCTCAACCCTATTTTTGATGGGTGAAAAGAATAATTTGGGTCAACTGCAAGTGAACCAATATGGTATGGAATTCAAAGGCAATATTATTTATCAAGTCCAAACTTGACAGGTAGAGATTGCCCAATACCAATTTGACTGATTTAATCTAAGACAGTTCAACAACGTATTCAATGGAGATTTAGACACTTGGTTGGACTGTGATAGATTAAGAAAATCTGGAAGAACATCCTAACAATTACTAAGAGATCCTGTTATCTCTTCTTTCTTTTGTTTTACGTCCATTTTAATCACAATTAAACACTAGAGGTAAACTTACAATACAAGCATTGCGTTAATATCTTTGTGTAGATTAATGGTTTCTGGCAAGGACTTAAAGCAGAACGTTCAAGTGTGTTTAGGGAAAAGGTTGTTTCTTTAGGATAGTAGGCATTCATCAAAGTCTTTCTCTCAACAAATTGAAGTTCTGGGTTGCCCCAACTCTGAATGGCACTGACAAAATTACAAATTTTGTGAAACAATAATTGGAAGAACATTCCATCTCTTATTATTATAGTGCATACTTGATTTTAAATAGGCTTGAAATGTATAGATACTTTCAGAACATTCCATCTCCTCAACCGAAAGCCAAAAATATATAAAAAGAAAATCTATACTTGAATAAATGTCATGAGTGCTGGATTGGATGGGATGGTGTTGGACAATAAGATTCAAGAATAAATGAGAGAAAGTAAGCAATTTGAATAATGATTAGGTTTCTCATTCATTTCGGTTAATTATGACCTGCTATGAAAATACAGACTCTACTAATAAAAGCATGACAGTGGCACTACTCAAACATTTCTTAACTTCTCGAATAAACATTACAGATCAAGAATTTTGCATCAGATTTACATTATAATAATAGGTAGGAGGGTGCTTACATGAAAGGTGAGTGTACTATTACAAAATCAAGTAGCAAAGAGAGAAGGGTTAGCAGAAGCATTAGCCACTTGAACTTCAAGCTGTTCGAGGCGACGCTCCAATACATCAAGCTTCTCATTCAATGATGCCAACTTGCTCTTTGTTGTAGCCTCTGAAACACAACAAAACAAAAACAAATGGGTAATACTCATATTTTATTATCAACCAACCCCATTAAAAAAGTTCAAACTTTGAGATGTTTTTGGCTTTATGATCCAAAAGGGTACATAAAAAGGTATGAAATTAGTGAGAAGATTGAATACCGAATTGGACAAGAAAATCGAAGAGACGACGAACGTTGAGGGAAATGTGAGAGATGAATTCGCGGTTCTCCCAATCAGCTTGAACTGCTATTCCCACGTTTACTGCGTTTGTTATTCCTCCTGCACGAGCCATCACTTATTCTTCTTTTTCTTAGATCCAATGCAAATCAACTTGTTTCTACTACTAACTTCCTTCACTGTATTACTATTTTGGGTTCATACAATTTCACAACTTACATCTACCTCACTTAATTCATTCCATTTTCTGCTATATTTTGTTTGTTTGTTTTCCTTTTATAAAGGATATTAAATACATAAACTTTCCCTTTATTTCTGGTAGTTGCTGAAAGTTAAAAGTGTGATGAATAATGGAATTTACCCTTCCATAAAAAAGGCACAAAAATGAAGGGTTTGTGCAGGTGGGGCTGGCTTCAGAATTTGAACAAAAAGCAACGTTAATTACCATTTACTAGTAATAAAGGAAGATAATGCAAATCTAATTTAAATCTGATCTTTGAATTTAAGGCAAGTCATATTAACTGATTTTAGCTTCAAACTAATTAGAATAAGTTCAAATTTTAGAAATTATAATGAATTTTGGAATTTAAGGCAATGTCCATTTAGAAACTGTCATGTCATTTCAATTCGTCTAATTTCTCACATTTTTTAAATATATTTTGAACACAATCAAATAACTCTATGATTACCAACGAGCGTTGGTTCAAGTGGTACATGCTTGATTCCCCTTAAGCAAGAATCCGGGTTCGAGTCTTGTGGATGAAAAAAATGTCTGTTGGGAGAGTTAGCCCCACTTACCTGTGGATGTGCCCGGCTCAGACAAGATTGCCTCCAGTGCGAGGATACATGTGGGAAACCAAAATAAAAATAAAAATAACTCTATGATTTCTTTTGTATTATATATTCATGATTAGATCCGAATTCAATTCCAAGAAAATAACCTTAACATTGCCAAATTTAAGCTGTTAAACTTCTCTTGCACCTGCTTAATTATTATTGTAGGGATTATTCAAGGACGTTCTAGCACACTTTGAAACTCAACATGATTTATGTTGAATACTATTGTTAAAGTGTGTTGGATTCTTGTTCATATTATTAGTTTTTAAATTTCAATATTACTGGTAAACCAAAAAAAATCCAATATTACATCACGTTTATTGGTGAGTCACTCTTAAGATAGTAAGGTGCACCTTCAATACTCTTTCAATCTAAGTCATTGATTAATAACATAAATTAACAAATAGATAAGATTAATGACATATAACCTGTGATTAGAGAAAAACTTATGTAAAGACAATAACACGTTATATTTGAAAATAAATGTATTTATGTTTTTTGATACTATCATTTATGACTATTTTTAACTAGAATTAAATATCAAACCCAACTAAGTACAGCATCATACACTATTAACACCTATTTTCATTGCTTACTGATTAAAAGGGAGATAATATGTTTAGCATTTAATTGTTAAAAAGGTTTCTTCAAATTAGATCGCCTACCTATCACTTTAGGACAACGTTAAGGCAAGTAATATAAGGTTGTTAGAAGTAGCTTTTACAACTAGTATTAACTTACTATTATATTGTAATGGGGTGAAAAAATGCAATAAGATAGCACCTAATAAAATTTATATTCCCATAGCATCAACAAGAAGTGAACTACCATATTTTGTATGGTCACCCATCTCACAATAAAATATGCATATGAATTTGCTTCACGCAGTGTTTGCTCAAAGCCAAATTACTACCAAGGGAATGAGTGGCATGCAATGTTGGTTTAATTATTTTGCAGAAGATTTGGTTGAAAACAAAATAGTTCACAGACAAATAATTGATTAAAATATTTAAATTCCTTTAAACGTTTAAGGTTAAAAATATTCTAAAAATATAAACGTAAGAACATTCCCAGATATAAGATACAATAGAGGCAACTCTATGCTGAAGCTGCAACTGATAGTAAGCCATTGTGCCTGAGCAAAGCATCTGGTGTTGGTTCTCTCCCACGGAATTGCACAAAGACCTACATGCACCACCACAACATGTTCTAACACATTAGATCAAAATCAACTATAACCCCATTATGATATTTTGTGCAACTGCAACTTTTTTTATTAACAAACTGTACTAAACAAATGAAATATTGAAAGGGTGGCTGAGTTTGTGGGGAGTGTTATCTGACCTCTAATGGTGCCTTGCCGCCTCCAAGAGCAAGAATGGTTTCCCGGAACTTGTGTCCTGTTTCTTGAACAGCCTGTTTACATACAAAATGAACACAATCAAATGTAGCAAGTAGAGAAACAGTCTAACCAAACAAGGGCTCAAGTAGATGTGATAACCGACATTCGAAATCAGAAACATCCCATACCAATGTTTGATTATTATGATTATATACATACTATAAATCATTTAAGAAAGTTTATGAATATGCAGGATCATATTATTAATTGAGGATAATGAAATGGGAGGAGAGAGGAAAGATAAAATCAGATTCATACAACAGCTACTTATTGCTTGAAAGTCTCACTTTTGAAAGTGCAAAATAATCTCTCCTTTCTTTACCAAGGTAGGAAAATCCAAAACTACTAAGACGCAAACACCCAAATTTTAAGCCTAACGATGGTGGTACTACCAAGACAACAAAACTCCACTAATTTCACTAAGACTATGTTACATAGTATAAAGCATAGTAGTATAAGTTTATACTACATGCCCTATTATTAGCACTAGATATCCTCCAACAAATCCTCCTACTCACTTGGATAAGGAGAAAATGCTGAAAAAGTCAAGGTTAACTAATACTCCACAGATATAGCATGTAATGTGTCAACTTGAACTGTGTAGGAGGATTTCCTGGAGGGTATAACATTTCTCTTTTATCACATGTTTGGTAATGCCATATAATGTTGAATTGTTAACAATTAATAAAATGGAAAAACATAAATTCACCAGCAGAAACAGTAACCTAATTTACCAAAAAATAAATAAATAGTAACCTCACATAGCATAGGAATCTTTAGATGTTCCACCTGTGCCGTTAGTAAGATGAATAACATACTATTATTTTATATAAAAAAAAGTGATAGAAGAAGATAGGCTACTATGTTTATTCAATTATAAGTAATTATGAAACATGGGGGATTTTGAAAATTAAGCAAGCATGTCCCTACAACAATAAAGTCAATATTGATAGATTTCCTCTATCAAATATACCTTGTTGTTATCCAGTCCAGCATCCTCAAATGCAGAGAAAGCATCTGCAGACAACACCTCCGCCCACTGCATAACAGGCAAATTCACCATCCATAAGATATAAGGGACTGGGGAACAGAGAGAATAAAAGTGCAATAGAAAATAGGTGAACTAGTCGACCAACGAAAAAAGAAAAGGTAGAGAAGTGAAGATAAAAGACTCTCGAGATAAGGCAAGTGGTCATTATTATTAATAAATAATAAGACAACAGGGAGTATACCTTGTAACTATAGTATCCAGCTGCATAGCCACCTAACAAATGCAAAATCCAGAAAGGAATTTAAGGCAAATTTTGTTGAGATACTCACATGATTGTTAAGACATATAAGAGGCATGGCAAACCTGCAAATATATGACTAAAGCCGCAAAGAAATCTGTCCTCTGGTAATGGAGGAATCACTTGAGTCCGTTCAGAAACTCGACGGTCAACATCGTAGATAGATTCTTGTCCCTCTGGAACATATTTTGTATGAAGTTCCAGATCCACACTTGCAAATCTTATCTGAAATTATATTAACGAATATATATAAGAGAGCAAGTCATGTATTTATGTAACAACAGACAAGTAAGGTTAAACTAGTTACAGTCAACCTTGAATCCATAAAGACAAATTAGGAAGTTCACTTGAGAATTAATAGAACCCAAGAAAATAGCTTTACGAAGAAAACAATTATAACTGTTGAATTTTGCGAAGGTATTTAACACTGGCCTTTGCAGGAGCTGGGCTTTAGAGGGTTTGAGCTTAAGAGGTGTTTTGGCATGGTGGCATTCGGGCTTGGAAGAGTATTTAGCAAGTAGGAGTTCTTGTCATACATGGAGAGAAACCAACTTGAACCAAACACTAGCTTAAGGATCTTGGCAACAATAAAATCGTTGTAAACTATTCTTCTTCTCATTTAGTCAATGTGGGAGTAACCCATCACACACGCACACGTATTTTTACACCAACTAACAAAAATATTGAAAATAAATGTGTAGTATTTTAAATCAGTTTCATTCCATCCCTCAGAAACAAGATGAAAATATAATTTTAGGGTTGGAAAGTAAACCAGTTGTTCAAGTATATGACACAATGAAAGTAAGTAAAGTAAGAACCTTAGGAGGGATCTTACAGCTTTTGTGGAAATAGAAGTGCCCAAGACTCTAAGCACTATATCTATACAAAGTAAAGAGAAGACAAGACAGAGATTCCCAATGCACCAATATATGCTAAGACCGACTTAAAACCAACAAGAACATAATAATTATCATATAATAGAATTTGGAAGGGAAACAAAGAAGTATATAATTTTGCTTTTATTTTATTGTGCAAGAACCATAAGATGCCGTTCCAGACAAGACAAAAAACATAAATTAGTAAGCTAAAGATAGTAACACAAGCAAGATTCTAATAAAAATACAAAAAATAACCAATACATCCATACTACCTGGCGAAGACTCAGAGAGCCCGCACGAAAAGTTCTAGCAGCAACAAGCTTCAAATATACTTCTTCAGGGAGACTCTCCCCAGTTTCAAAATGCTTTGCAATGCCCATTAACGTCTCTCTGACCAGTATAAAATGCCATAAATATGTAAATACATGATACTCTAATTAAAAAAAACATAAGTGTTCTTTCAAAAGCTAAATACACTAATATGAAACACATAACACATTGGCTCATAAGGAGTTAAAAGGGACCAGACCACTGAAAACAACCTGTAAACAAGCCCAGTAGTTTCCCAGTGCCCCATACAGAATAATTGTGGAAAACGTTGACACGTTGAATATAAACCCCAAGAAAAAGCATTACCAATGCCCGGGGACAACAATAGTTGCAAAGAATCAAACATACATGGAAAAACTATACGTTATTTGGGAGAATACAATTAAATTGAATACATTAAATAAAGAAGGGTAGAGCATAGAAATAACAATCATCACTCAAGTTACAAGAAAAGGAAGGATGAAACATCCATATAAGACAATGGTATGAAGCACAAAAATCATATGGACATATGTTCATACTAACCTATGGTAACACCAATTTTCCATGAACTGTGAAGGTAACTCAACAGCATCCCACTCTATTCCTCTAGTACCAGCAACCAAACCCTCATCTTGCTTGGTAAGCATATGTTGAAGAGCATGGCCAAATTCATGGAAAACTGTCTCAACCTGAGTTAACAAAGATGGTCGTGAAACATTATAAATTTATACTGAGTTAACAACTAATAACCACAAACTCGTTCTATGAATTAAGAATTGTATCTCCAGTTATCAGCTGATATGTTATGCCTCAACCTGACTAGTTTAACCATTGGCAAAAAACACAACCAAGTTTGACACTTTATTCACATGACTTCATTGTGCTCAACCATAGATAATGAGCATAGATACAGAGATATAAAATAGACAAGGACGTTGACAAGCTACCTCAAGAAATGTCATTAGACTTGGCTTGTTTCCCACCGGAGGTGTTTGATTGCACACCATGTGTGCAACAGGCAACCTTGTTGAGGTACCATTGCGTGATAATACACGACTGCGAGCAAAAACTTCATCCATCCATGCACCTTGCCTTTTTTCAGAAGGACGACTATAAGGATCAAAATAGAAATATGCAATCGGACTACCTGAAGAATCTTTAACACGAAAGAACCTAACATCATCGTTCCAAACCTAAATAACAATAATCATGTATGAGTGAATTTCAGATAGATGCTCCCAGTACAATAAACAAAGATGACACAGAAGTAATTTAGTTACCGGAGCTAGACCATCGGCTGACTCAATTTCAATGCCAAAAAGTGTTTTTGCAAGGTTAAATAGCGCATCAATAACCTTCGGAAGAGAGAAAAATGGCCGCAACTCTTCCTACATGACATAATAGCAAAAGTCTAAGTTTTACAAGGCAGTATAAAAGTTTCAATGACAACATGGCAAGATATTGTTAAAAGCGATGGAATCTTGAAAAAGTTGGTTTAAAAAAAATCAATTTTTTAATAACATATTTAGAAATTGTGTATCAATAAATTATTTACAACATTCAACCAAATAAGTTACGACTACTTTGGAAATTCTTGCAACTTTTCTATAAAGATGGTCGTAAAGTTAACCATTAGTGCTTCTGAA